>NC_029778.3:59422418-59441123 GCF_000817695.3 Arachis duranensis
ACAAGGTCTAGGCATGGCCGAATGGCCAGCCTCCCAGTGATCAAAAGATCTAAAGATCAAAAGATTCCAAAGATCAGAAGATGAAAATACAATAGTAAAAGGTCCTACTTATAGAGAACTAGTAGCCTAGGGTTTACAGAGATGAGTAAATGACATAAAAATCCACTTCCGGGCCCACTTGGTGTGTGCTTGGGCTGAGCATTCAAGCATTTTCGTGTAGAGACTCTTCTTGGAGTTAAACGCCAGCTTTTGTGCCAGTTTGGGCGTTTAACTCCCACTTTGGTGCCAGTTCCGGCGTTTAACGCTGGGATTTCTGAGGGTGACTTTGTACGCCGGTTTGGGCCATCAAATCTTGGGTAAAGTATAGACTATCATATATTGCTGGAAAGCCCAGGATGTCAGCTTTCCAACGCCGTTGAGAGCGCGCCAATTGGGCTTCTGTAGCTCCAGAAAATCTACTTCGAGTGCAGGAAGGTCAGAATCCAACAACATCTGCAGTCCTTTTTAGTCTCTGAATTAGATTTTTGCTCAGGTCCCTCAATTTCAGCCAGAAAATACCTAAAATCACAGAAAAATACACAAACTCGTAGTAAAGTCCAGAAAAGTGAATTTTAACTAAAAACTAATAAAAATATACTAAAAACTAACTAGATCATACTAAAAACAATGCCAAAAAGCGTATAAATTATCCGCTCATCAACTCATTAGTAGGATTAAAAATACTTTTGAATACATTGCTCAAGAAGAATGAAAAACTTTTCAAGTTACATGCAATAAAACTCAGAGGAGAATCAAGTTGCATTACTTTAAAATAATTTTCCAAGTTATAGATAGAATATGTGAAGTTCGAAAATGAAATTCAATAGGACTGAGGGACAAAGGTAATTTCTCAAAAATTTTGAAAGTTATTTTGGTTCTCATTTAAGCAAAATGGGTATAAGAGTTACAACAAAGATAGAAGAAAAATTCAAACTTTATTTAGAAAGGAAAAATTCAGGGTACAATTTTTTTTGTAAACTCATTTTTAGCAAAAACAGGGTTCCGCTTACGTGAACACCCTTCTGCGTATACGTGGGTGTTAAAATATCCATCTCGCATACGCAGACGATCTTCCGCGTATGCGAGTGCTTGAAATAGAAAGGCTAGTTTGCGTCGCGTGCCAACTGTCGCATACGCATATATCAGGTTTTCAGAGTTTCATATAAAGGAGTTAATGCTCACTTAAAAACAACTTTGTCAAATTTAAAGAATGGCTATGAATGCAATTAAGTGAGAAAAAATGATTTAAAATCTCTTAAAAAGGGTGTCCAAATGTTGTTTTAAAAATTCACCTCAAAACTCCGAGAATATACTTGAAATCACCACCTCATAAGAACATTTAAGAATGTTAAGTTACACTTAAAAGGAAATCAACATATACAGGAAAGGATCTTTAGATCAAGGAAATTCTCAACAAAATTCACTAAGCATGGAATATCGAATAGGTTTTCTAGCTGATCCAAAAGAATACAAAACACACAAGGAAAGACAACTCAATCCATAGTAAATTTTCAAGAAAGAATCTTTGACTAAAGAACTTTGGTAAAAATAATAAGGGGACAAATAGTGTACTAGGTTGAGACAAATTCAAGCTGACTCAGGTGAGTATGAGATCTACAAGAGAAGGAAAGTTAAGGTTAATGGTGACGTTCAAAAAAGTAAGAGAGTAATTAAAAACAAAATCAAATATGAAATCCATAGAAATGAAAAGCTTAAGAAGGCAATTGGTCCGTTCACAAGAAGAAAGATATGAGTCCAACATTTTCAAAAGAACAACAATTGCATAAACAATGTAATATGCTAAACCATCAAATTAAAAATAAATTAGGTGAAGTTTATTAAATGAAAACCAATTGAAAAGAAACAAAAATCTTTCTACGAAGAATATCTAAATACATAATCAAATAAAGATATTTGTAAAAACTGTAATATAGTTGTTACAAAAATCAACTTGTATTTTTAAAATAAGTATATTTTCATAAATCAGTAAAAGAACTGGCGAAGTATTGGGAGTAAAGAGTTTTTAAATTGCATAAAGAATTTCAAAGTTTTATATAGAGAAGGTTATATCGAATCAAAAACGATTTTATAAAGGCTTCGAGAATAATGGTTGTAAATATAGTCAAGTAAGAGAAAAATTGAATCACAACTTCTTTAAAAAGAACTCGAAATAGGAGTTTAAAGGAATACATTGCATCAAAACAAGTTTAAAATTGTACCAAAGAATACATGGATCAAGAAAAGAGTTTAAACAAAGAAAGGCAAACACACCAAGGACGTTAAGTATACATATGCGGTTAGAATCAAACGAGAAAGCATATGAACAGGAGAATATAGTTGAAGAAACATCAATTTACTTCCCAAAAGAAATAGCAATTGAGGACTCCAAGGTAAAGTTACGAGAGAACAAGTCACACGATATTCACAGAGTTCAAGATACCTAACTGAGTAACATCGAGGAATAGATTCTAACATTCCCAAAACTCACGATTCGCGTTATCTATAACTTGTATATCGTCTATGAATATCCATTAGTGCTTTCATATACATAATCCACTAATTTTAAGCCGACCAAACTTAATTCCAGGAATTATGCAATACTAATGACATTAATTAATAGACCGTCATGAGTATAAAACTCTAATTCTCGTTATTAGATGCTCAGAGTATGCAATTGAAGCATAGTCGGTCTATTCCTCAGACTCTACAAGAAGGACCGCTCTGATACCATAATGTAACACCCTTACTACCAGAATGTCACGCTTATGGCTGCGCTACTCTGATAGCAAGAAGTATTACGACATTTTTATATACTTAATATTAAAATAGGAGCCTGTGACTCGACACCGTGTCACTGGTTCCTTTGAAAACCAGAAATAAATACCAATTCTTTTAAAAAAGAACAAACAGGCATAGATTCATATACAAGATTTCTTACATAATAGCTTATAATATAATATACATATAAAACACAAAACTCCTATCCCTCTTACAAAATTGTAATAACAAAGATGAGGGAAGAAAGATAATCTAATTAATACAACAACATATAAACCAAACGTAGTATAACTCTTCATAATGCTTTTTCATCTGGTTCCTGAAAAGGTAAAGCTATAGGGGGGTGAAAACCTAACAACACGGTCTCACCACGGAGTTTCAGAATGGTCATAAGAAGATATTTAATAAGAAATCTGTTTTCAAGTTCAATGATTACCGTTGCCTTGTGAATCCTTTTAAAACCAATAGCTAATCGTTCAAAACCTTTATATATATTGCTTAGAAATAATTTAAGATTGAAAAAATGATTGGGAGGCAAAAGGTTTGTTAATTGGTTATGAAATTAATAACACATTTAATAAAGACACATTTAAGCAAGTTTTAAATAGAAGACAAATTTATTAAAGACACATCTAATGAAAGACACATCTGAATAAATTTTAAATAGAAGACACATTTATTAAAGACACATTCAAAGAAGTGTGAAATAAAGGATATATTCGTTGAAGACACTTCTAACAGAAGACACATTTATCGAAGACACTTCTAACAAAAGACACATTTAAACAAATTTTAAACAAAAGACATATCCATTAAAAATAAAGTGGGAGATGTAACTGCATGATAAAAATTTTGGGTAAATTAGGTTTATAATAGTAAATATGAGACATTAAAATTAACCTTAGATAGTTAGGAATATAATGTGCTTTTTGAATGAAATGAATTTTGAAATCCAACTCAATTAAAGTTGGTAGGAGTTGATAAAAATTTCTGTTGGTTATATAGCAGAATTGGAAAAAAAATCTTATATCGTTAATAACGATTGAACACTTACAAAATTAAAATGAATAAAAATATTTCTATTAAAAATAAAATCTCTTGTGCTCTTTAAAAGTTTTAAGTGTCAAAAATTATTTTGGAGAAAATATGAAAAATGAAGAAATTATATACTATAAATAAAATCAATATATATACACAATAAAGATGGGATATGCTTTTATTACTATTAATGTAAATTATATACCAAACACAGAAATAAGTACGATGGTTTTAAAAGGAAAATAAAATATTACTAATGTCAATTAAATAATATTTATCCATTAGTTTTCAAGGTAATTACCGTATTGATATTACGTAATTAATGAAAACTAAATGTTATATGCGCGTGAGGTATATGTATAATAATGTATGCAAGTGATTAGTGATATAAATGAAGTCAAAATTAAATTTTTTTTGGAAAATTTAGATTGAAAATTCTTGTCTCCAAAAAATTTAATTTTTTTATGGTATAAGATATTAAGCATTGCTATACGAGTAATACAGTTTATTAATTTTAGTCAATATTTCACTAACAACCGTATTTTTATATTAAATTATGAATTTAAATTTTAATGGTATAAAAATAAAAGTCTTAGAGTAAAATATTAGTTAATATTAATAAAAAAGATAAATTTTACCTAATTTTTTTTAAAACAATATATAATTTATTCTTTATGATGTATTAACTTTTAATTAGATGTTATCTTAAGGGTTAAGTACTTTTTTGGTCCCTAAAGTTTGGGGTGAAAATTAAATTCGTCTCCGACCTTTTTTTGTTATTAAAATCATCCTTAAAATTACAAAACGTTATAAAATCATCTTTTTGTCCATAAAAAATATTTCTTAGACTATTTTGCCCTCACCACTAACTTCCAACCCCTTCTTCATCATCCCTGAGCCTCTTACTCTTTCTCTTTCTCTCAGACTCCTGTTTTCCCTCATCATTAACCTCTAACCACAACAACAATCCAGTAACAGCAACAATTACAAAATAAATAAAAAAAATCCAACAACAGCAACAATCACAAGTCTAACCATCACACCTCCACTAGAAAAAATAAAATTAGAAAAAATAAAACAATGAAGAACAAATTAAAATCTAAAAAATCAAGTAAAAGAAAGAAAAAATGGAAGAAAAATTTGGCTGAAATCCAAAAAATAAAACACAGAGCTACTGCAACAACAACAAACCACAATATTTTTTTCTGTATTTTGTACCAAGACAAACCAAAAACACAATATTTTTCTCTGTAACAACAAAACACAAAAGCCACTAGAAGCCAATGTAGCACTTCCCCTCAAAACAAACCTCAGAATACTCAACACCCACTTTCCCTCACGCATGGAGCATTAAACCTGATGATTTTAGTCTTGCCAAAGACTTTCTAGAAGCAACGAATCTGATGCTTAATGAGTGTGCCTTCGAAGAAGTAGAACAGAGAGAATCAAAATACAGAAGGAGAGAGAGATAAAGGAATCGAAGAAGGAGAAGAGTTTGAGCAAGACGATGCTGGCGACGAGCAAGACCATCGTTGACCACAACTGAGGACAAAACAGAATTGCTATACGCTGCTGTTGAGGGGATATTTTATACGCTTTTGGGGGGTAATTTCATGTAGATTTTAGTATGTTTTCGTTAGTTTTTAGTACAATATTATTATTTTTAGGAAAAATTCATATTTCTGGACTATACTATGAGTTTGTGTGTTTTTCTATCATTTTAGGTATTTTCTGGCTGAAATTGAGGGAGCTGAGCAAAAATCTGATTTAGGCTGAAAAATGACTGCTGATGCTGTTGGATTCTAACCTCCCTGCACTCGGAATGGATTTTTTGGAGCTACAGAAGTCCAATTGAAGCGATCTTAATTGGGTTAGAAAGTAGACATCCAGGGCTTTCCATCAATATATAATAGTCCATATTTTGCACGAAGATAGACAACGTAAACTGGCGTTCAACGCCAGTTCCATGTTGTAGTCTGGCGTTCAGCGCCAGAAACAGGTTGCAAGTTGGAGTTCAACGCCAGAAACAGGTTACAACCTGGCGTTCAACTCCAGAAACAGACCAGGCATGTGAGAAGCTTAAGTCTCAGCCCCAGCACACCAAGTGGTCCCCAGAAGTGGATTTCTGCACTATCCATCTTAGTTTACTCATTTTCTGTAAACCTAGGTTACTAGTTTAGTATTTAAACAACTTTTAGAGACTTATTTTGTATCTCATGACATTTTAGATCTGAATTATATACCTTGTGACGGCATGAGTCTCTAAACTCCATTGTTGGGGGTGATGAGTTCTGCAGCGTCTCGATGAATTAATGCAATTATTTCTGTTTTCCATTCAAACATGTTTGTTCCTATCTAAGATGTTCATTCGCGCTTCCCTATGAAGAAGGTGATGATCCGTGACACTCATCACCTTCCTCAATCCATGAACGTGTGCCTGACAACTAGGGGTGGAAAAAGGGCAGGCGGCCTGCCAGGGGCCTGCAGCCTGGCCTGTGTTTGGCCTGGCCTGGCCTGGCCTGTTATAAAATAGGTACAGGCCCAGGCTCTTTTAAAAGCCTTAATACATTAATAGGCCAGGTCCAGGCTCACTAATTAGCCTTATAGACCTATCAGGCCTGCCTGGGCCTGTTAAAATATAATTAAATATATAAATAATTATTTATTATTAATAAAATTATGAGATATTTTAAATTTATTATATTTTATTATAAATATTTTTGTATATTTTAAATAAGTTAAAAGATTAAAATTTTTTGTAAATATTAAATATGACATATTATATAGCATTCATGAGGATCCGGAAAGTCTAAACCTTGTCTGTGGTATTCCGAGTAGGATTCTGGGATTGGATGACTGTGACAAACTTCAAACTCGCGAGTGTTGGGCGTAGTGACAGACGCAAAAGGATCAATGGATCTTATTCTGACATGATCGAGAACCAACAGATGATTAGCCGTGCTGTGACAGAGCATTTGGACCATTTTCACTGAGAGGATGGGAAGTAGCCATTGACAACGGTGACACCCTACATACAGCTTGCTATGGAAGCAGCCTTGCATTTATGAAAGTGAGGAAGCATTATGTTACAGAAATTCAGAAGACAAAGCATCTTCAAAACTCCAACATATTCTCCATTATTGAGTAATAATTATTTATTTTATGCCCTTTCACTTTTTACAATTGAACTTAAAAAATACTGTTGTTGGTATCCTGACTAAGAATAATAAGATAACCATAGCTTGCTTCAAACCAACAATCTCCGTGGGATTCGACCCTTACTCACGTTAGGTATTACTTGGATGACCCAGTGCACTTGCTGGTTAGTTGTGCGGATTGCAAAAGTGTGATTGCAATTTTCGTGCACCAAGTTTTTGGCACTGTTGCCGGGAATTGTTTGAGTTTGAACAACTGACGGTGAATCTTGTTGCTTAGATTAGGAAAAATTAGTCCTTTTGGTTTAAAGTCACTAGAATTGCATATTTTATTATCCCTTTTAAAAACTTTTTCAAAAATATTATTTTTTATTAATTTTTTAGTTTTTCTGTGAAGTTTAGTGTCATGTTTTAAGTTTGGTATCAATTGCATACTTTTCTTTATCTTTCAATTTTTGAATTGTATGCTCTTTGTTTTTTCTTGATCTTCAAATTGTTCTTGTCAATTTCTCTTATTTGATCTTTGGTTTTTCTTGTTCTATATGTTTTCGTGTTTTCCTTGTGCTTTTTCAAAATATTAGTTTTCAAAAATACTTTTTTATACAATATTAAAACACGTTACATTTATAGCTCAGTTGGCTAGAGCGTTGGCTTATGTTCTTTGGCAATTGGCTTATGTTCTTGTTAATTTTCTTTAATTTTCGAAAATTTATTTTGGTTTTCTAAAAATTTTAAGTTTGGTGTTCTTTCTTTTGTTCTTGTTGTTCTTGTGATTCTTCAAGGTATTCTTGAGTCTTTCTTGTGTTTTGATCTTAAAATTTTTAAGTTTGGTGTTCCTTAGTGTTTTTCCCTCCAAAATTTTTGAAAACAAGGAGCATTAGATCTAAAAAATTTTAAGTCTTGTGTCTTTTGTGTGTTTCTCTCTTTCATAGTAAAATTCAAAAGTAAAAAAATAACTTCTCCTTTAATTTCTCATAATTTTCGAATTACTTGGGTTGACTTGGTCAAAATTTTTTAAATTATATCTTTTTCAAAAATATCCTAACCACTTTCTCTCTCCTCACTTTTTCGAAAATCTTCATAAAATATTTTTAAATTCTTTTTTTATTTTTTTATTTTTAATTTTATTGTCGTCTTTATTTTATTTTATTTTATTATTTCAAAATTTTTATATATAATAAAATAAATAAAATATATTCACATCATCTCCCTTTCTCCATTATGGACTTAAGTGGATATGAACAGTCCAGAAGGACTCTGGGGTCATATGCTAACCCCACTACTGCTTCATATAGGAGTAGTATATGTATACCCTCCATTGGAGTTAGTAGTTTTGAGTTGAACCCTCAGCTCATTATCATGGTGCAGCAAAGTTGCCAGTATTTCGGTCTTCCACAGGAAGAACCTACAGAGTTTTTGGCACAATTTTTACAAATTGCTGACACAGTACATGATAAGGAAGTAGATCAGGATGTCTACAGATTGTTACTATTTCCATTTGCTGTAAAAGACCAAGCTAAGAGGTGGTTAAATAACTAACCTAAGGACAGCATAAAAGACATGGAAACAGCTGTTAGAAAAATTTTTGAATCACTATTTTCCTCCAAAACGAATGACATAGCTAAGGCTGAGCATCCAAGGCTTCAAACAAGGAGATAATGAATCCCTTTATGATGCCTGGGAGAGATACAGAGAGATGCTAAGAAAATGCCCCTCTGAAATATTTTCAAAGTGGGTGCAGTTAGACATCTTCTACTATGGGCTTACAAAGAGAGCTCAGACTTCTCTAGACCACTCAGCTGGTGGATCTATACACATGAAAAAGACAATAGAAGAAGCTCAAGAGCTTATTGATACAGTTGCCAGAAATCAGCATCTGTACCTAAGCAGTGAATCTTCCATCAATAAAGAGGCTAAAATAGCGACTGCTGAACTCAGTCTTGCAGATCAAGTTACTGAATTCAATCAGCAACTAGATTTTCTAACAAAATAGCTAGCCGAATTCAAGGAGATACTACAAGAAACAAGAATGGCTAATATGAATATGGAAATACAGTTGAAGTAAACAGAACAGCAATTATCAAAACAAATAACAGAAGAGTGCCAAGCAGTTCAATTAAGAAGTTGAAAAACATTAAATACCTCACTTCAAGGTAGCAGGAAGACAAGAAATGAACAGACTGCTACCCAAAATCCCTCTGAGGACAGTCAGAGCCCAAAGAGGAATAATTCTGGCGCTCAAACGCCAGAAAATGGGTGGAAAGCTGGTGTTGAACGCCCAACCCATGCTCAGTCCTGGCGTTCAACGCCAGAAACAAGCAGGGAATTGGTGTTGAACGCCCAAAGGAAGCACAGTTCTGGCGTTCAAACGTCAGAAACAGGTAAGGAGTTGGCGTCTAACACCGCTCCAGCTTCCACCCCTGGCATTCAAACGCCAGTGGGAGATCAGACACATACAAGTGCTGATAGCAACCCCTCTAAAAAGGCTTCTCAACCCACATCTGTAGGCAATAAACCTACAGCAACTAAGGTTGATGAATACAAAGCCAAAATGCCTTATCCTCAAAAACTCCGCCAAGCGAAACAGGATAAGCAATTTGCCCGTTTTGCAGACTACCTCAGGACTCTTGAAATAAAGATTCTGTTTGCAGAGGCACATGAGCAAATACCTTCTTATGCTAAGTTCATGAAAGAGATCTTAAGTCATAAGGAGGATTGGAGGGAAACTGAAAAATTTTACTTCACTGAATAATGCAGTACAGTCATTCTGAAAAGCTTACCTGAGAAGCTTAAAGATCCCGAAAGCTTTATGATACCATGCACATTAGAAGGTACTTGTACCAAGCAAGCTCTATGTGATCTTGGGGCAAGTATCAACCTAATACCTGCATCTACTATCAAAAAGCTTGGGTTGACTGATGAAGTCAAACCAACCCGAATATGTCTCCAACTTGCTGATGGTTCCATTAAATACCTATCAGGCGTGATTGAAGACATGATTGTCAAGGTTGCACCATTTGCCTTTCCCACTGACTTTGTAGTACTGAAAATGGAGGAGCACAAGAGTGCAACTCTCATTCTAGGAAGACCTTTCCTAGCAACTGGACGAACCCTCATTGACGTCCAAAAAGGGGAAGTGACCCTAAGAGTCAATGAGGACGAGTTTAAGTTGAATGTTGTCAAAGCTATGTAGCATCCAGACACCCAAATGACTGCATGAGCATTGATATTATTGATTCTCTGGTAAAAAAGGTCAATATGACTGAGAGTCTCGAATCAGAGCTAGAAGATATCTTTAAAGATGTTCAGCCTGATCTGGAGGAACCAGAGAGAATAATAGAACCTCTAAAAATCCCTCAGGAAGAAGAGAAACCTCCCAAACCCGAGCTCAAACCATTACCACCATCCCTGAAATATGCATTTCTGGGAGAAGGTGATACCTTTCCTGTAATCAAAAGCTCTACCTTAGAGCTACAGGAAGAGGAAGCACTAATTCAAGTGCTAAGGACACACAAGACAGCTCTTGGATGGTCCATCAGTGATCTTAAGGGCATTAGCCCAGCCAGATGCATGCACAAGATCCTATTGGAGGGTGATGCTAAGCCAGTGGTTCAACCACAAAGGCGGCTGAATCCAACCATGAAGGAGGTGGTGTAGAAGGAGGTCACTAAATTACTAGAGGCTGAGATTATTTATCCTATTTCTGATAGCCCCTGGGTAAGCCCTGTCCAAGTCGTCCCTAAGAAGGGTGGCATGACAGTGGTTCATAATGAAAAAAATGAACTGGTTCCTACAAAAACAGTTACAGGGTGGCGTATGTGTATTGATTATAGAAGGCTCAATACAGCTACCAAAAAGGATCATTTTCCTTTACCATTCATAGACCAGATGCTAGAAAGACTAGCAGGTCATGAATACTACTGCTTCCTGGATGGATATTCAGGTTATAATCAAATTGTAGTAGATCCCCAGGATTAAGAGAAAACAGCATTCACATGTCCATCCGGAGTATTTGCATACAGAAGGATGCCATTTGGTCTGTGCAATGCACCTGCAACCTTTCAAAGGTGCATGCTCTCAATTTTCTCTGATATGGTGAAAAAATTTCTGGAAGTCTTCATGGATGAATTTTCAGTATTTTGAGACTCATTTAGCTCCTGTCTTGACCATCTAGCACTTGTTCTAAAGAGGTGCCAAGAGGCTAACCTGGTTTTAAACTGGGAAAAATGTCACTTTATGGTGACTGAAGGAATTGTCCTTGGGCACAAAATTTCGAACAAGGGAATATAAGTAGATCAAGCTAATGTAGAGGTAATTGAAAAATTACCACCACCTGGCAGTGTTAAGGCAATCAGAAGCTTTCTGGGGCATGCAGGATTCTATAGGAGGTTTATAAAAGATTTTTCAAAAATTGCCAAACCTCTGAGTAGTCTGCTAGCTGCTGACACGCCATTTATCTGTGATAAAGAGTGTCTGCAGGCGTTCGAGACTCTGAAAGCTAAGCTGGTCACGGCACCAGTCATCTCTGCACCATACTGGACATTACCATTTGAACTAATGTGTGATGCCAATGACCATGACATTGGTGCAGTGTTGGGACAAAGGCATGACAAGCTTCTGCACGTCATTTACTATGCCAGTCGTGTTTTAAATGACGCACAGAAAAATTACACAACCACAGAAAAAGAGTTACTTGAAGTGGTTTACGCCATTGACAAGTTCAGATCTTATTTAGTAGGATCAAAAGTGATTGTGTACACTGACCATGCTGCTCTTAAATATCTACTCACAAAGCAGGATTCAAAACCCAGACTCATCAGATGGGTGTTGCTTCTACAGGAGTTTGATATAGAAATAAAAGATAGAAAAGAGACAGAGAACCAAGTACCAGATCATCTGTCCCGAATAGAACCAGTAGAAGGGGCGTCCCTCCCTCTTACTGAAATCTCTGAAAACTTTCCAGATGAGCACCTCTTTGCCATCCAGGAAGTGCCATGGTTTGCAGACATTACAAACTACAAGGCAGTAAGATTCATACCCAAAGAGTACAGTAGGCATCAAACAAAGAAATTGATCACGGATGTAAAGTACTATCTTTGAGATGAACCATATCTCTTCAAGAGATGTGCAGACGGAGTAATCTGTAGATGTGTGCCTAAAGAAGAAGCACAGAAGATCCTCTGGCACTGCCATGGATCACAGTATGGAGGACATTTTGGAAGTGAGCGAACAGCTACAAGAGTCCTCTAATGTGGTTTCTACTGGCCTACTCTCTATACAGACTCCCGAGTGTTTGTACTTAATTGTGACAGTTGCCAAAGATCTGGCAATCTGCCTCACAGTTATGCCATGCCTCAACAAGGGATCCTGGAGATTGAGTTGTTTGATGTATGGGGTATTGACTTCATGGGACCTTTCCCACCATCATACTCAAACACTTATATTATGGTGGCAGTGGATCATGTATCCAAATGGGTGGAAGCTATTGCAACACCCACTAATGATACTAAGACAGTGCTGAAATTTTTTCAGAAACACATCTTCAGCAGATTTGGTATCCCTAGAGTACTAATTAGTGATGGGGACACTCATTTCTGCAATAAACAGCTTTACTCTGCTTTGGTTCGATATGGAGTTAGCCACAGGGTAGCTACTCCATATCATCCACAGACAAATGGGCAAGCTGAAGTCTCTAATAGAGAACTTAAAAGAATCCTGGAACGGACTGTGATTAACCGTAGAAGGGATTGGGCAAAAAGCTTGGATGATGCTCTGTGGGCATACAGAACAGCATTCAAGACACCTATAGGAACTTCTCCATACCAGCTGGTGTATGGAAAAGCCTGTCACTTGCCAGTTGAACTGGAACATAAGGCCTATTGGGCAACCAGATTCCTAAACCTTGATGCCAAGTTAGCTGGAGAAAAATGATTGCTCCAGTTAAATGAGCTAGAGGAATTCAGACTCAATGCTTTCGAAAATGCAAAAATTTACAAAGAGAAAGCAAAAAGATGGCATGATAAGAAATTATCATCCAGAGTCTTTGAGCCAGGGCAGAAAGTTCTGCTATTTAATTGTAGGCTCAGATTATTCCCCGGGAAATTAAAATCCCGGTGGAGAGGTCCATATGTGATTATAAGTGTGTCACCATATGGATACGTGGAGCTTCAGGATAATGATTCTAACAAAAAGTTCATTGTTAATGGATAGAGAGTTAAACATTATCTTGAAAGCAATTTTGAGTAAGAATGCTCAAAACTGAGACTTGATTAAAGCTTAGTAATAGTCCAGCTAAAGACAATAAAGAAGCGCTTGCTGAGAGGCAACCCAGTCATTTACAAAGCTTATTTGTTAATTAATTGATTTTTACAGGTTTATGTCAATTATCTTCAAGGTAAAATAGCAATTGCTGAATTCACAGAGTTACAGAAGGATTCGTAGGATAAAACAGCAAAAAGGAAGCTCACTGGTGCGAAAAAGCCAATAAGAGCTGTTTTGGGCGTTGAACGCCCAAAAGAAGCATCTACTGGGCGTTCAACGCCAGTAAGGATAGTGATCTGGGCGTTAAACGCCAGAAAGAAGCATCTTCTGGGCGTTGAACGCTAGAAAGAAGCACCTTCTGGGCGTTTAACGCCAGATTTACAGCATCCTGGGCGTTCAGAAAAACGCCCAGTGACAAAGGAGTTCCTGGCATTCAACACCAACTAGAAGCAACAGCTGGGTGTTGAACGCCCAGGAGAAGCTGCAAATGGGCGTTAAACGCCCAAAACATGCAGTGTTTGGGCGTTTAACACCAGGATTGTGGGGAGGAGGTGAATTCGTTTTCAATTCACATTTTTTCAAATTTTTATGTTCCAATTCATGATTTCTTTCATAAACATGTTACAAACTCTCATCTTTCAATTCCAAAAATTTTAATCCTAATTTCTAAAATCCCTTTTTCAAAAATATCAAATGTATCTTAATTCATAAACACAAATCCTTTTTCAAATCCCATCCAACTTCTTTTCAAATCTTTTTTAAAAAAAATCAATTATCTTTTCAAATTAATCCCAAATCCTTTTTTAAGAAAATTCAGATTTATCTTTTTCAAATATCTTCTATATCTTTTCAATTTTCAATTATATCTTTTTCCTATCATATTTATCTTTTACAAATCATATCTTCTATCCTATATTTTTTCAAAATTTTTGAAAACCCACCCCCTCCCTTTAAATCCACTCTCGGCCTCTCCCCTCTCCTCAACAATTCGAAAACAAGCTCTCCTTCTATCCCTCTCATTTCTTTTCTTTTGCTTGAGGACAAGCAAACCTCTAAGTTTGGTATGTTTATCCGTGATCACTAAACCATACCCACTAAGATCATGGCTCCTAAAGGAAAATAACCCACTCCAAGAAGCAAGAAAGAGAGTATTCCAAAATCACTTTGGAATCAAGGGAAGTTCTTAACCAAAGAACATTCAGACCATTACTACAAAATAATGGGTCTAAGGTCAGTGATCCCAGAAGTCAAATTCAATCTGAAAGAAGATGAATATCTGGAGATCCAAGAGCAAATTCGAAACAGGAGCTGGGAAATCCTAGCTAATCTTGAGACAAAGGTGGGAAGAAACATGGTTCAGAAATTCTACGCTAATCTGTGGTAAACAGACAGGCAGAGAATATCTGGAACTGCTCTCTATGACTATTGGACCTTGGTCAGAGGAAAAATTGTTCACATCCACCCTGATAAAATCAGGGAGATCTTTAAACTACCTCAGCTGAAAGATGACCCAGACTCCTTTAATAGGAGAATGATGAGAACAAATAAAGGCCTGGATAAGATTCTAGAGGACATATGCCTCCCTGGAGCCAGGTGGACCACCAGCACCAAGGGCGTCCTAAATCAACTCAAGAGAGAAAATCTCAAACCAGTCGCCAGAGACTGGCTGGACTTCATTGGGTGTTCTATACTGCCTACTAGCAACCGCTCTGAGGTCACTGTTAAAAGAGCAGTGATGATCCACTGCATTATGTTAGGAAGAGAAGTGGAAGTTCATCAGTTGATTTCGTGTGAACTTTACATAATTGCAAACAAGAACTCCAAAGATGCCAAATTGGCTTATCCTAGATTAATATCTATGCTATGTAAAGATGCTGAAGTAAAGATGGGAATAACTGAGTATATCTCATTCGAGCGATCAATCACCAAAACATCAATGAAAAAACAACAAGTGCAGGATGACCCCATCAAGAGGAGAGAACAGAAATTCCTCCTGGAATTTCCTCAATTTGAATACTGGGAGCATCTTGAAGCATCGGTTACCAAGTTGCAAGAAGCTATAGACCAAATAAACGAAGAACAGAATAATCAAAATAGCATGCTTTGCAAACTGCTTGGGGAACAAGAAGAGCAAAGGCGTGACTTGAAGGAACTAAAGTGTCAGAAATTATCTCTTGAAGGATCAAGCACCCCACAGACTAGAGGAACATCCACTTCCCAAAATAAAGGTTGTTGAGTCCTGATCTTAGCTTTACTCTGTGATTGTTGTCTTATAGATTTACCTTAGAAGTTATATAGGAGTAGTAGTAATTAGTATATCTATTTTTATTTTATTTCTAATTAAGCTATAATTTACTTTTTTCATCATCATCAAGCATGAATAAAATAGTAGATTTTTAGAATAAAGAGGCAATTTAATTTCGAGTTCTTAATAAGGAAAATTCTAATTATTTATATGTGGTGGCAATACTTTTTGTTTTCTGAATGAATGCCTGAACAGTGCATATTTTTTATATTGAAATTCATGAATGTTAAAAGTATTGGCTCTTGAAAGAATGATGAACAAGAGAAATATTATTGATGATCTGAAAAATCATAAAATTGATTCTTGAAGCAAGAAAAAGCAGTGAAAAAAAAAGAGGAATCATTGGATAAAGAAAAAGAAAAAGCCTACAACTCTTAAAACCAAAAGGCAAGAGTGAAAAGGATCCAAGGCTTTGAGCATCAATGGATAGGAGGGCCCAAGGAAATAAATCCAGGCCTAAGCTGCTAAATCAAGCTGTCCCTAACCATGTGCTTGTGGCATGCAGGTCCAAATGAAAAGCTTGAGACTGAGTGGTTAAAGTCATGATCCAAAGAAAAGGAGTGTGTTTAAGAACTCTGGACACCTCTAATTGGGGACTCTAGCAAAGCTAAGTCACAATCTGAAAAGGTTCACCTAGTTATGTGTTTGTGGCAGTTATGTATCCGGTGGTAATACTGGAAAACAAAGTGCTTAAGGCCACGGCCAAGACTCATAAAGCAACTGTGTTCAAGAATCAACATACTAAACTAGGAGAATCAATAATACTATCTGAATTCTATGTTCCTATGGATGCCCATCATTCTGAATTTCAAAGGATAAAGTGAGATGCCAAAACTATTCAGAGGCAAAAAGCTACTAGACCCACTCATCTGATTAGAATCTGAGCTTCACTTGAAACTCTGAGATATTATTGCTTCTTAATTTCTTTTTTATCCTATTTTATTTATCTAGTTACTTGAGGACAAGCAACAGTTTAAGTTTGGTGTTGTGATGAGCGGATATTTTATGCGCTTTTTAGGGGTAATTTCATGTAGATTTTAGTATGTTTTAGTTAGTTTTTAGTACAATTTTATTAGTTTTTAGGCAAAATTTGTATTTCTGGACTTTACTATGAGTTTGTGTGTTTTTCTATAATTTCAGGTATTTTCTGGCTGAAATTGAGGGAGCTGAGCAAAAATCTGATTTAGGCTGAAAAAAGACTACTGATGTTGTTGGATTCTGACCTCTCTGCACTCGGAATGGATTTTTTGGAGCTACAGAAGTCCAATTGGCGTGTTCTTAATTGGGTTGGAAAGTAGACATCCAGGGCTTTCCAGCATTATAATAGTCCATACTTTGCACGAAGATAGATGACGTAAACTGGCGTTTAATGCCAGTTTCATGTTGCAGTCTGGCGTTCAGCGCCAGAAACAGGTTGCAAGTTGGAGTTCAATGCCAGAAATAGGTTACAACCTGGCGTTCAACTCCAGAAACAGCCCAGGCACATGAGAAGCTTAAGTCTTAGCCCCAGCACACACCAAGTGGGCCCCAGAAGTGGATTTCTGCACTATTCATTTTAGTTTACTCATTTTCTGTAAACCTAGGTTACTAGTTTAGTATTTAAACAACTTTTAGAGACTTATTTTGTATCTCATGACATTTTAGATCTGAATTATATACCTTGTGACGGCATGAGTCTCTAAACTCCATTGTTGGGGGTGAGGAGCTCTGCAGCATCTCGATGAATTAATGCAATTATTTCTGTTTTCCATTCAAACATGCTTGTTCCTATCTAAGATGTTCATTCGCTGAGAGGATGAAAAGTAGCCATTGACAACGGTGACACCCTACATACAGCTTGCCATGGAAGAAGCCTTGCATTTATGAAAGTGAGGAAGTATTATGTTACAGAAATTCAGAAGACAAAACATCTTTAAAACTCCAACATATTCTCCATTATTGAGTAACAATTATTTATTTTATGCCCTTTCACTTTTTACAATTGAACTTAAAAACACTGTTGTTGGTATCCTGACTAAGAATAATAAGATAACCATAGCTTGCTTCAAACCAACAATCTCCGTGGGATTCGACTCTTACTCACGTAAGGTATTACTTGGACGACCCAGTGCACTTGCTGGTTAGTTGTGCGGATTGCAAAAGTGTGATTGCAATTTTCGTGCACCAAGTTTTTGGCGCCGTTGCCGGGGATTGTTTGAGTTTGAACAACTGATGGTGAATCTTGTTGCTTAGTGATGAGCGGATAATTTATACGCTTTTTGGCATTGTTTTTAGATAGTTTTTAGTAAGTTTAAGCTACTTTTATGGACGTTTTCATTAGTTTTTATGTTAAATTCACATTTCTGGACTTTACTATGAGTTTGTGTGTTTTTCTGTGATTTCAGGTAAATTCTGGCTGAAATTGAGGGACTTGAGCAAAACTCTGAAAAAGGCTGACAAAAGGACTGCTGATGCTGTTGGAATCTGACCTCCCTGCACTCGAAATGGATTTTCTGGAGCTACAGAACTCCAATTGGCGCGCTCTCAACGGCTTTGGAAAGTATACATCCAGAGCTTTCCAGAAATATATAATACTCCATACTTTATTCGGAAATTGACGACGTAACTTGGCGTTGAACGCCAAGTACATGCTGCTGTCTGGAGTTAAACGCCAGAAAAACGGCTGGCCATTCGGCCATGCCTGAACTCCTTGCTTATGTATTTTCAACGGTGGAGTTTCTGCACACCATAGATTAAGGGTGTGGAGCTCTGCTGTACCTCAAGTATTAATGAAATTCTATCTTCTTTTATTCAAATCTCTTCTATTCTTATTCCAAGATATTCATTCGTACCCAAGAACATGATGAATGTGATGAGTCAAATTACCCTCATTATCATTCTCACTTATGAACGTGCGTGATTGACAACCATTTACGTTCTACATGCAACAGAGCTTGAATGTGTATCTCTTAGATTCCCCAACAGAATCTTCGTGGTATAAGCTAGATAGATGGCGGCATTTATGAGGATCCGGAAAGTCTCACCTTGTCTGTGGTATTTCGAGTAGGATCCTGGGAATCCGGAAAGTCTAACCTTGTATGTGGTATTCCGAGTAGGATTCCGGTAATGAATGACTGTGACGTGCTTCAG
>NC_029778.3:59441364-59519655 GCF_000817695.3 Arachis duranensis
AAAGTAGCCATCGTCGAACGGTGAACCCCTATACACAGCTTGCCATGGAAAGGAGTAAGAAGGATTGAGTTGAAGCAGTAGGAAAGTAGGCGTCCTTGAGCCATACAGTATCTCCATATGCTTATCTGAAATTCCCACCAGTGAATCTGCATAAGTATCCCTTTTATTATTTCTTTTTATTATTTGATTTTCTAAATTCCATAATTTTATCTGCCTAACTGAGATTTACAAGGTGACTATAGCTTGATTCATACCAACAATCTCTGTGGGATCGACCCTTACTCGCGTAAGGTTTATTACTTGGACGACCCAGTACACTTGCTGGTTAGTTGAACAGAGTTGTGTTCACTCGTGCCAATTTCAAATTCCATAAAAGTACAAGGAGTACAATTTAAAGAATATGGATCACAATTTCGTCCACCACTTAGATTAGGAAAAATTAGTCCTTTTGGTTTAGAGTCACTAGAATTGCATCTTTTATTATCCCTTTTAAAAACTTTTTCAAAAATATTATTTTTCTTTATTAATTTTTTAGTTTTTCTGTGAAGTTTAGTGTCATGTTTTAAATTTGGTATCAATTGCATGCTTTTCTTTGTCTTTCAATTTTCGAATTGTATGTTATTTGTTTTTCCTTGATCTTCAAATTGTTCTTGTCAATTTCTCTTATTTGATCTTTGGTTTTTCTTGTTTTGTGTGTTTTCGTATTTTCCTTGTACTTTTTCAAAATATTAGTTTTCAAAAATACTTTTTTTATATATAATATTAAAACACGTTACATTTATAGCTCAGTTGGCTAGAGCGTTGGCTTATATTCTTGGCAATTGGGTATCTTCCTTTTAAAATTTTTTTCAAAAATAATTTTTCTTTGATTAAATCTTGTGCGAAACTTTAAGTTTGGTGTTTTCTTGTTAATTTTCTTTAATTTTCAAAAATTTATTTTGGTTTTCTAAAAATTTTAAGTTTGGTGTTCTTTCTTTTGTTCTTGTTGTTCTTGTGATTCTTCAAGGTGTTCTTGAGTTTTTCTTGTGTTTTGATCTTAAAATTTTTAAGTTTGGTGTTCCTTAGTGTTTTTCCCTCCAAAATTTTGAAAACAAGGAGCATTAGATCTAAAAAATTTTAAGTCTTGTGTCTTTTGTGTGTTTCTCTCTTTCATAGTAAAATTCAAAAGACAAAGCATCTCCAAAACTCCAACATATTCTCCATTATTGAGTAACAATTATTTATTTTATACCCTTTCACTTTTTAGAATTGAACTTAAAAAACACTGTTGTTGGTATCCTGACTAAGAATAATAATATAACCATAGCTTACTTCAAACCAACAATCTCCGTGGGATTCGACCCTTACTCACGTAAGGTATTACTTGGACGACTCAGTGCACTTGCTGGTTAGTTTTGCGGATTGCAAAAGTGTGATTGCAATTTTCGTGCACCAGCTGCGCTGAAAGCAGCAACGGCAACAGCGGGGCGCCGAAAGCAGCAACGGCAACAGCGGCGCGTCGAAAATCGACAACGGGACGGTCAAACCCGCACATCCTAGCTTGAGCGAACGCTTCGAAGAACATAACTGGGCGATCCACTGGGAACACCGTCGTTGTGTCGGCGGAGGTGGCTAAGGGGGAGAGTGTGAGGTCGAGCATTGGCGGCATGGGTGCCGGCGGCGGAGGAGAGGAAGAGTCTAGAGTGCTGCTTTGGCTAGGACTACATGCGGCAGCGCTGCTGATGATCTCAAATGGTAGGATGGGGTTTGGGGTGGGGGAGTTCAAAGAGGTTCATAGTGTAGGAGGAAGGGGATTGGGGGTGGGAGGGAAGAGAGTGAAGAAGAGATGTTGGGGAGTCAGGTGGGGTTTTTTTTTTTTTAAATATTATTTTTATTAATAGTTAAAGGTAATTTGGTCAAAAAAATACAATTAAAGTAGAAAAGGACAATTTTATAACGTTTTGTAACATTGGGGATGATTTTAATAACAAAAAAGGTCGGGAACAATTTTAATTTTCACCTCAGATCTTACGAACGAAAAAAATATTTAACCCTTATCTTAATCTAAAAATTAACTATATTTGTAACTTGAGTTACTTTAATTTAATTAGTGTTAATTATTATATCTTAACAATAGTAAAATGATTTTATAATTATGTTATTATTTAAAATGGATAATTATCTAATTTTTTGAAATATTAAGAAACAAATTTCAATTTTTTTTCAAATCATTCTTTCTTAATAAAACACTTCTGAGTTTTCATTACTTGAAGCAGATTATCACTTCTCAATGTTATCGCTCATCACTATTTTACCGTGATAATAGTTGAATGTTTTGAATATTATTTTATCTATCCTTTTATTCTTTTTCAAGATATTTTTACCAAATTATAAACTCTGTGAACTTTAAAAATTTTAAATAAATATAACTATTTAATTTATGCTAAAATTTTAATCTTAATTACTAGATGAAACTGATATAAAAAATGATATAACATTATCAAAGGAGATAAAAAAAAATTGGATAAAAATGAGAATTTTATAGTGATAAAGAAATAAAAGATAAATAAGAAGATAAAGATTCAAACTAAATAAAAAAGATACATTAAAATTGAAATAGAAACAAAAATAATAGATTGAAATTGAGTACAAAGAGAATCACTTTATTTTCTACCCAATTTCTGTAAGACCCAGAACTTTTAAAAAAAGATTATCATAAGCTAATTTTAAATTCAGTATTTTTGTAACTTTAATTTCAGAAATTTTTTTATTAAAGAAAAATTAAAGCTAGTTTCGATTAATTGAATTTGAAATAAAATTAAGATTATTTTTCAATTTTACAATTATTGGATTATTTTCTATATTTAAATTATAAAGTTTAATAATAGTAAAATAATAAGGATTCTATGATTTACTTTAAATAATTGAGATTTTAGAAACTAATGCTTTAATTCTTATGAATAAAGAAAATTAATTATATTATCTCTAATTATTAGATTTGAATATTTTATTGAAAATAATTTGTGAAATTGATGAACAAATAGTATTTTATATATTATTATTGATGGATTATAATTTATTTCTAATTACTATATTATCCTTATTTTCATTTGAAATCACAAAACTACCCCTAAACCTAATTTTACCATAATCCTAATTCCCAAATTGGAAAAACCCTAACCCAGTTACCCGTTTCCCCCCAACACCCAGCCGTAGCACGCACAATGTTTCCCTCACCCAGAAGCAGTAAAACACACAGCTTTCCCTTCTTCTTGAACAAAGAAAAAACAAAGCAGAAAGGGGAAAGGGAGACTGAGTTGCGGCAAGGACGAGAAGAGAAGAGGGAGGGGCGCCGGCACAGGTGGGCCTCGCCACCACCGTCGCTGCCGAACGGATACACACAGAGAGAGAGGGAGCTTGTGCCTCATCGCCATCACCCATGGAGCCACGAGTTGTGCCCAGTCACCGCCGCGTCGTGTCGAGGAGGAAGGCCGAGACTGAGTGACGCTGGGAGAGAAGAAGACGCGAGCTGGAGGAGCTGCGTCCAGTCACTGCTGTCGCGCCACTGACCGCCACCGTTCTGCCGTCGCCGTTGATGGAGTTTTGCCAGGAGAGAGGAGACGCACAAGGAGGAACTCGACGTGCGTGAAGGATAAGGGGAGAGGTCCGAGGCTGGGATGGTTCCCATCACTGTCGTCTACCTCCGTCGCTGCCACTCTGCTGCTCTGCGGTGCTTAGCTGGAGCTTCTACTACTGTTGCCGGAGATCTGTGGTTGTCGGAAAACACCACTATTGTTGCTACCGAAGGAGGAGAAAGCCTTGCCGCTGTTTAGGCCGCCAAGAGCAGTCTTGTGGCCACCGGAACCACCGTCGAAGCTTCTGGCCGCTTCTACCGCTTGAGGTAGCTGCCGGGCTGCCGCCGAACCAGTTCGGAGACCTCCACTGTTCGGTTTAGCCGTTCCTTCTTTGTTTTGGTAAGCGTTTTCGATTTGAAAGCCCTTTAGTTACTACTCTGTTATCATACGCTGAGGTTTTGTGGCATTATTTGCTATAAGATTGAGTTTCGGTTGTTGTATGTCGCTATTAGAGTTGCAGTGGTTACTGCGAAAGTGGCTTGGATCTGAGGCTATGGTTGTCGGTGATTCCGGGTTGAGAGAGAAGGTTCCTGTGACGCGTTTGGGTTATGGTTTTGCATAGTGAGGTAGGAGCTTTCTCCAAAAACTATGTTTTATATATTGGAATTATTACATATGGATACTAATGTGAGACGATGTATATTTGGTGATTGTATCAGTCTTATGTATTGTTTAATTGTCTTGAATGATTATGAATGTTTGTTTGACTGGACTGTTGTGAGGCTTTGTGAAACGGAATATTTTTGAAGTTAATTCTTTTAAAGATTTGAGATTGAGTTTAATCCGTTGAGAATTGATTTGAGTTGAGTTGATTTTCTTGATAATGTGAAAAATAGAATACTCTTTTGGATTCAACCTGGTTTGCTTTAATTGATTTGGTTTTGATAAATGAATTGTTGCTGAACTGTTTCTTTAAACTTTTGGAAATGAGTTTAATCGGTTGATAATGATTTGATTTTGAAACGGTTTCCTTGAGATATGAAAATGAGGTGACTGTTGGATTTTGCTTGCTCTTGAACTGATTTTGGATTTGGACTGTTGAAAAGGATTGTGGAACATTTTAGTTGGGACCCGAACCGGGTGGCAAAGTCCAAGTTTTAGGGGAGGTGTTGCCGAAATTTCTATAAAAATCCTAGACTTTCTTTGAAAAGTTATTTAAAATGGTTTGGATTTGAGAAATTGTATTATTTTATTTATTAAGAGAATTTTTATGTTTTCGAGCTTAATTGATTTAAGTGAACTTTATGTCTTGAGTTCGACTTATTTAGAAATGAATTATTTTACCATTTGAGTCACTGAAGGGAAGTATTATGTTCTAATATTGATTTTAATATAAAAAGGACTTTTGCTCTTAGCTAGACTTAAAGATTTCGTTCAGAGGAGCTTTTAGTGATTTTAAAAGAAATTGGATTTTTGATTGAATAATTACGTTTGAAACATTTTGGAAGAGGTTAGAGAATTGGTTTCAAGAAGAAATCTAAAAGTGGTTTGATTCAAATGGACTGGTTCCGTTTCAAGTGAATTGATTTTGGATTGGATTGGAACTTGTGATTTTATATTACTCGTGTTCATAATAAATTCAGTTTTTATTTACTTGAACCAAGAATCTTGGTTTTAAGAGTTTCAATGAATTTTAAGGAATTGATATAGGTTGTCCTTCCCTAAAGACTTGAGACTCTGCCGAGGGACTTTTGTTATAAAATCCCATTGTTGGATGGATCATTTTGAATATTTCAAAATAAATCTTTAACTTGCCATGGTTTTGGAAGTTTTGGTAAAAGGATGCCAAGGGTGGCTTTATTTTTAAAAAAGGAACTTACTTTGAGTAAAAGTGGCTTATGAGCCGGAATGATTTGAGAAATGAGATCTTTAAAGCCAAGGCTGAAAAGAGCTGAAATTTGATTTCAAAGTGAATTGAATTGAGAAAAAGTGAGCTATGGCTTAAATGATGATTTTGTGGATTTGATGATGTTGGATGATGGAAGTGCTATTTTGTTATGAGCTGGAATGGCTGTGTATGATAATGAATTATGGCTAATTGTGGAATATGTTATGAGCCGGATGGCTGACTATGAATCATGAATTTAAGTCGGATGGGTGAGATGAATGTTGATTTATGGCTGAGAATAAATGCATATATGCTGAGTTATTGATATTGTGATTGTTGCACTTCCAATTATCTGAGATACGAGTTTTCCTGGGTAGAAGCAGTGGCTAGCCACCACATACTCCAGGTTGAGACCCAATACTCTGCTGACCCTATGTTGTCAATGTGGCCGGACACTATGAAAGTTCCGGATGAGATCGCCCCCGTGAATATACACCAGTGAGGGTGTTGGATGTGAATTATGATTATGATTATGAATAACTCGAGTTGAGGATGCACGACAGAGGGACAGTCCAATGGTTAGCTACCAGGACTTGTCGGATTGGCTATATAACCGAGAGCTGATATCATCAGCCACTAGGACAGGCATGCATCATATGCATCTATGTGACATTATTTGGGTGTGGATATTGTACTTAGTTTGCCTTTGTGATTACTTGTGATTAACTGCTAATTGTTCTACTTGATGTAACTATTTGTTTGTGCTTGAACTTTCCTAATTGTGTTTGCGACTGAGACCCTGTTGGACCGTAGTGATTGGTTGTTGTTTGGGTTGTTTGGGCCTAGAGTCGTGGTTGGTCATGAGGTGGGCCGAAGGCCATGTATGGTTGATGTTTCTGGTTTGGAAATGTATGAAAGACTAATTTGGTTCAGCATTGATAAACCTTTTGAAAGGCTTTCGAATTTTTGATAAAATCAACAGTTTCCTCTTTTAGAAAAGGTTTCAGATTTTTCTTGATAGTAAACCTTTGCTTTTGAAAAGATGTATAAGGCGGTTATTAATCACTGAAATGATTTTATCTCGCGTATCCTATTATAGTAATTCCCAAAAAAAAAACCTCTACTGAGAACCCTTTCGAGGATGATGTTCTCACCCCCTACAATTTTCCCCTTTCAGGATATGGACGCAGAAGTCACGAAGAGCTTATCTAGTTGTTGTCGTGATGTTTTGTATTGCTTTAGTTATTGTTTATTGTTCCCTCGCCTTTATCTTTATATATTCTGTAAGAGGGATAGGAATTGTATTGGTTGATGCTTGTAAAACTATTTAATATATATATATAGGTATGTACTCTTTGAGAGTTTTTGTAAGTTGTATTGTATGTATGGATGTACATTGCATAACAAAAGTATTTTGGAGCGATATTGCGGTTTAAAGTTTTAAACAAGCTCATATTTTAGTATTAAATAGTATAAGAGTCGTCGTAATGTCCAAGCTATCAGAGTAACGCAGCCGGAAGCGTGAGCTTTGGTAGTTAGGGTGTTACAATTTCTTGACGCAACAAGAAAATGACTCCTCAACCTAACTTGTCAACGCTATAGTTTGAGAATTGAATCGAAGAGACTCCTCAACCTTCTACCCAGCCAATTTTTTGATGCAACAAAAGAGAAACTCTTCAATCTCAATTGTTCACATCATGGTTTCATCACAAAATCAAAAAGGAATTTTCAAACCTCTAAATCATTCTGTACTACCACTATCCTAGTTTATGAAGTATTTATAACTTTTTATTAGATTAAAATATAGAAAACTCTAAGCTCACAAACATAAAGACCTAATTTAATAATTAAATAAATAAAATTAAAATATATCAAATTAAATTAAAATATTCTAAAAATATAAACTAATATTTTTTAAATAACATTTAAACTTTTTATATTACGAATATTTGAAGCACGTATAGTATAGAAGTGGTATAGTATAGATTCACTTCGGCAAAATGTGTTTAAATTAATTACTTGATGGGATGAAATTTTGGGTATAGTATAGAAGTGGTATAGTATAGATTCACTTCGGCAAAATGTGTTTAAATTAATTACTTGATGGGATGAAATTTTGGGTACCGTTTTGGAAGACGTGACCACTATGAAAGAATAGGAAGAAATGGAAGCTATTACAGAGAGGCTTAATTAGAGTACCTAATCTGAAAAAAAAAATTGAAAAGAATGATTTAGAGAAAATAGAATTTAATTATTAATATTTTAAAAATTATATAATTATTCATTTTAAATAATAAATTAATTATAAAATAGTTTTATTATAGTTGAGATATTAATTCTAATTTAATTAAAGTAATTTAAGTCACAAATATAATTAAATATAAAATTAAAATAACATTCAATTAAAAATTGATATATTATAAAAAAATAAATTATATGTTATTTTAAAAAGAATTGGCCAGAATTTACTAACAAATATTTGTTTCTAACATTTCTCTACATTATAATTAATGCTATAAGACACATCTACAAGGGTACATATTGATCAGTAATCACATCAAAATCTGAGTTTGAACAAAAGTGGAAAACAAATTTAAAAGAACAAAGAAAACGAACAAGAAACCAATTGCCTCAATCCTGACCAATCGTCCAATCCTATAATCAAACTCATACCATAGGCAGCATAACATAGTAGGAGATCCAGGAAACAATCAACACTAGCGCAAAAGTCGGTGAGAATAAACTAGGAGCCATTGAAATATCCCCTTTTGAACTGCCGGATTTGGTTGGTGTGCTGGTTGTGCTTCTTGTTGGAGCAGTTGCGGGGGTGGTAGATGCCTTAGGTGTGCCTTTGGTATCAGAAGATGAATCCTTTGCCTTTGATGGCACTGGGGCTGGAGCCGGTGTCGGAGAGGCAGCCTTTTTAGCTGCCTTCACCGTGACAGCAAGTTGCATGCCGCCCATGCAGTGCGCCGGCGCAGCGCATATGAAGTAATGTGTGCCGGCAGTCTTGAGAATAATTGTGGTGGCACCACTGCTGTCTGAAGTAAGTGAATTGCCTGTTGTGCAGCTTTTGTAGTCATTTTCTTTAACTTCGTCTACTGTGTGCCCAGCTCCATAGTTGAAAACTATGGCACATCAAATAAAGAGAAATATTAAAAGACAAACACTTATTTTTAAAATTAGTCAATAATATTTTGAGTTAACATTTTATTTTAAAACAGTTTAAAGGATAGCACTTTTATTAAAATTTGATCGGTACTTAATTAGTAAAAGAAAAGTGAATAATCTTATATTATTAAATATAATTTTACATTACTAAAAACACTAATAATAATTAATTAATGGCTATAAATCACAAAACTTATTAACTCCCTAACACTTTTCTTTAATTTTTATACTACTAAAATCTACCATCTCAAATTTAGAATTTAAAATTTAATATAAAAAATCTTTATTACTTAAATGCTGTAAGAAAAAAAAAATTTTGTTGATATACTAGCTGTTTTTTTTTTTTTGCAATGTGAACTTTAATTTGAAGAGGTTAACATTTACTGTCAAGAAAGTGATAGAGGAATAGACAGAAAATAAGTATACGAATGAACAGATCATTGTACACATTTTACACAGATACTTTATTGGCTTCTTAACAGAATTTCTTTTGTAATCATGCATTTCGGCCTTGCCAACGTCCAAATTTTATCTTCCAATTGCAATTTCCCTTTCCTAAAACACGTGAAAAACACTTGTGCTTGTGCATTACCTAGATCTAGAAAAAGGATCCACCATCTTGGCTTTTATATCACTTATTAGATGGAGCGCTAATATTATATAAAGAATAATTATAATTATTAATTACGATGCAATTTTTTATTCAAATTCACTAGTGTATTATCAAAATCGATTTGACTTCTACCTCATTTGAGTCTTTTAGAACAAAATAAAGTGAATGCGGACATAGTGAAAAATAGCTAACTTTAATATCTAAACAAGTAAATGATCATTGAAAACTTTGAATGAATTATGAAAAAATTTCCTAAGTATGCACTATAGAACAAACATATTTTGGTTAAAGGTTTGACATAATGGTATTTTTCATAATTTAATATTAGAAAAAATTCAAAGAGCAGTATTTTTATACCAATTTTAGCCGTCATTTGGCTGATACAGAAAAGAAAGCGTGTATACACGCCAGTGCATTTGGACTTTTTTTTTTGACATATATATAAAAATATTTTTCTTAGTCGAAAATAATAAAATTTGTTGCGACCCTCTGACACTAATGTGCATGAAACCAAAAGGATCTCAACTCACCAAGTTTATCACCAACATGAAAGGTCTTGTCACTAGCCCAAGTACTATAATCAGCTCCGATTGCCCAACCTATGGACTCTCCAACGGTGTATACTTTTGCCAATGTAGGGAGAACCGTGTTCATGGCTAGAAATAGAGATAGATACCAAACAACCACAATTGAGGATTCCATTTTGAATGAAAAAAAATGTGAGAGAAAAGGGAAACAGTGTTATAAATAAAGGAAACTACAGAGGAGGCTCTGAGGAAGATGATGTGAAATGAATTTGGTTTATATAATAATATTCATCTTCTGCATATTTGCATGAAATGGGTTGGAGTTGGTGGATCGGAATGTTAAACCCGGTTGGACTGAGTTTCCATGATGGTGACTTGAGTTAAACATCGAACCTAATGGTTAGAAAAAGGTGGGGTCATCTTTTCTTACCAATTTCTTATGATACCAAAGAGTGGTTGCATAGAATTATTCTTCTGTGTTGGTTAAGATACTGACATCAACGTTTCTTCCAAAATCTAAAGTTTTTAATCGGATATGTACAAAATCATTTTAAGGAAAAGCTCTTTTATTTTCTTTTTTTGGGAGGGGAAGGGGGTTTCTTTGGGAGAGAGGAGTAGGTGACTTGAAACATTGATAATATACGAGAAAATATTTAGTTTGGTCTCTGAAATTACGCTCAAGCTTTAATTTAGTTTTTAAAGTTTTAATTGTCTCAATTTAGTTTTTAAATTTTTCAAATTTTAATCACGTTAGTTCTTGCGGTGATATCCGTAAGAGTAAATTTAAAAAGTTTAGAAAATAAATTGAGGCCATTAAAATTTCAAAGACTAAATTAAGATTTAAGTGTAATTTTAAAGACCAAACTGATGAGTATTTTTTTATAATATACACATGTTTATTTTATATTGTGTTAAAATATAAATTCGATGAATTCTAGCCTATTCTCTCATACATAAGAGATTAGTTATTCTCTATGGCATGTTAAATGGTTATTGGAAGAATTCAATCGTGTCATCATTATTAACATTAACCATATTTTCTTAACTTGAATTTTAAAAATCAAATCACACAATTATAGTAAAATTATTTTTTATAAATTATTAAATTTTATAAATAACTCCTAATTTATAATTTTTAACATTTTTTTAACTGCTCTTTTTATTAACTAGTTCTAGAAAAAAATTCAAAAGATGAAAACAGATATAAACCAAATCACGCACTAACTATACCAGTTCTCTTTAATCTCGAGCTTCCGGTATAGCAGTCACGTGTTATTGTACTATATGCATACTCATTAATCGTTACAAATTTGAATTATTTGCATTGTTGTTTTATTTGGTGAAAGAAATCATATTAAATTAGTTTTAGCACATATTATCCCAATTGTTGCGGCCACGGTGCTATTTACCTTCGTGGAAATTCATGTGCAGTCGACTTCACGTAAAGTTGATTCCTGAGAACCGTTAGATAATTTGACTGATTTGACTAAATTTTCATCTAACAGCTCTCAGATATCAACTTCACGTGAAGTCGACTTCACCTGCACCATTTACCTTTGGCATATGTTCTATCATAAGAAAGCAAGTAACAGATGCGAAGAATTCAAGCTCTTTGACAGGCACGTCTTTTTTATTTTTTATTTTTTTAGTTAGAACTAAATAATAAATTGGATGGATTGAAAAAAGAAAAGTTAAAAATTACAAATTAAGATTTTTTAGAATAGCAAATGGAGTGGGTAGCCTATGCTATAAATATGAGGCTAAGTTCTTCATATTTTTTGCACCAGTCGAAAACACTTAAAACTTGTATCTGACTTTTCTTTTCCTCTATACCTTTTGATTAGAGAGTGTTGTGAGGTGTAGTTAAATATTTGCTTTGAGAGTGGGTATACTGGGGTGCCGGTGTTAGAGAGAAAGAAGTCTATGTGTTGTAACAATTTTCACATAGTGATATTCTCTGGTTGTCATTTGGCAACAGCCGTGGTTTTTTCTCCAGCAATTGGAGTTTCCACGTTAAATTCTTGTGTTGTGATTGTGTCTATTTTATTTCTATGTGAAATGTATTTTCTCAAGGGGGAATGGTGTATTATTCCCAACAATGTGGTATCAGAGCTTCGGTTCGGTGGGATTTATTCTTAGTATGCTCTGTGGTTGCAGTTTAGTCTGACCTTCCACATCAGAAAAAAATTTTGTCCTGTAGCTTGAGGTTGATCTTTGATTGCTGTTGTTGTTGCTGGAAGGGAGTGTGACACTGTGAGAGTGCAGTTTGGAAAGGTTCTGGCTAAGGAAAGACCTGGTATTTAAGTGTGTCCATTGTGACCCACCTCTCTTTCATGGGGACCCTTCCTAGTGCACGGTCTACAGTTGAGTTATACTATTCCAGTATACGGTTGCAACAATGTCAGGATATTCAACTGCTGTGAAGCTTGAAATAGAGAAATTTGATGGAAGAATCAATTTTGGCTTGTGGCAAATACAAGTCAAGGATGTGTTGATACAATCAGGTTTGCACAAGGCGTTGAAGAAGAGGATCTCTGGTATGAAGGATGAAGAATGGGAGGAACTAGATTTGAGAGCTGCAAGTGCTATTCGCCTGTGTTTGGCTAAGAATGTTCTTGCAAATGTGCAAGGAATGAAAACAGCCAAAGAACTTTGGGATAAACTCGAAGGGTTGTATCAAGCAAAGGGCATCTCAAATCGGTTGTTATTGAAGGAGCAGTTCCATAATCTACGCATGGATCACAATGTGAAAATCTCCGACTATCTTAGTGCTATCAATGGTATTGTCTTTGAATTAGAGGTAATTGAAGTGAAAATTGATGATGAAGATAAGGCACTGAGGCTCATATTGTCTCTTCCTTCTTCCTATGAGTATATCAAACCTATTTTAATGTATGGGAAAGAAAGTCTGAATTTTGAAGAAGTTGCTAGTAAGCTCATTGCTGAAGAAAGAAGAATAAAAAATGAGGCTAGCACTTCATCAGATTTAGCGCTTGTAGCTAAAGGTGACAATTATGGAAAAGGAAATCGTGGAAGGAGTGTAACATGCTGGAAATGTGGAAAGTCTGGGCATGTAAAGAGAAATTGTCCAGGTAATGCGGTTTCAGAAAAAGGCTCTCAATCTGATACTTGCAATATTGCTCTCTCTATGAGAGAAGATGATGTTCTCTAGAAGACAAAAAGTATCCTCATAGTATTACCGCACTGCCATGGATAAGGATAAGTTGTGGCAATCAGGTCCACAATTGCACACGGGCATTGGTTGGTGTTGAGATGCAAGGTGTATGGCAGAGTTATGTCGATGGCTGAAGAACTTCCAGGAAAAGCCAATTTGGAAGTTGTACCATGAATTTTCAGCAAGGTTTCGATCTGTACCAAGGCGAAATGCTTGGAGTGGTCTAATTCCAAGTGAGTATACTTTCATGGTGGAGTATGATAGTTCTCTGAACTATGATTGTCGGTATAGACAATGGCAGCAAAGAATTATCGGTGTTGACTATGGAAGCTGAAGATGTGTGACTATTTCAATCAAGGTGGAGATTGTTAGAATTTGGTTGAATTAATCCCACATTTCCTAGGATAGCAAATGGAGTGGGTGACCTAGGCTATAAATATGAGGCTAAGTTCTCTATATTTTTTGCACCAGTCGGAAACACTTAAAGTTTGTATCTGATTTTTCTTTTCCTCTATACCTTTTGATTAGAGAGTGTTGTGAGGTTTAGTTAAATATTTGCTTTGAGAGTGGGTGTACTGGGGTGCCGGTGTTAGAGAGAAAGAAGTCTATGTGTTGTAATAATTTTCACATAGTGATATTCTCTGGTTGTCATTTGGCAACGGCCGTGGTTTTTTCTCCAGTAATTGGAGTTTCCACGTTAAATTCTTTGTTGTGATTGTGTCTATTTTATTTCTCTGTAAAAGGTATTTTCTCAAGGGGGAATGATGTATTATTCCCAACAGTTATGTACAAAATCATTTTAAGGAAAAGCTCTTTTTTTTTCTTTTTTTTTGGGAGGGGAAGGGGTTTCTTTGGGAGAGGGGAGTAGGTGACTTGAAACATTGATAATATGCGAAAAAATATTCAGTTTGATCTCTGAAATTACGCTCAAGCTTTAATTTAGTTTTTTAAGTTTTGATTGCCTCAATTTAGTTTTTAAATTTTTCAAATTTTAATCACGTTAGTTCTTGCGGTGATATCCGTAAGAGTAAATTTAAAAAGCTTAGAAAATAAATTGAGGCCATTAAAATTTCAAAGACTAAATTAAGATTTGAGTGTAACTTTAAAGACCAAACTGATGAGTATTTTTTATAATATACACATGTTTATTTTATATTGTGTTGAAATTTAAATTCGATGAATTCTAGCCTATTCTCTCATACACAAGAGATTAGTTATTCACTATGGCATGTTAAATGGTTATTGGAAGAATTCAATCGTGTCATCATTATTAACATTAACCATATTTTCTTAACTTGAATTTTAAAAATCAAATCACACAATTATAATAAAATTATTTTTTATAAATTATAAAATTTTATAAATAAGTCCTAATTTATAATTTTTAACATTTTTTAACTGCTCTTTTTATTAACTAGTTCTAGAAAAAAAATTCAAAAGATGAAAATAGATATAAACCAAATCACACACTAACTATACCAGTTCTCTTTAATCTCGAGCTTCCGGTATAGCAGTCACGTGTTATTGTACTATATGCATACTCATTAATCGTTACAAATTTGAATTATTTGCATTGTTGTTTTATTTGGTGAAAGAAATCATATTAAATTAGTTTTAGCACATATTATCCCAATTGTTGCGGCCACGGTGTTATTTACCTTCGTGGAAACTTATGTGCAGTCGACTTCACGTGAAGTTGATTCCTGAGAACCGTTAGATAATTTGACTGATTTGACTAAATTTTCATCTAACAGCTCTCAGATATCAACTTCATGTGAAGTCGACTTCACCTGCACCATTTACCTTTGGCATATGTTCTATCATAAGAAAGCAAGTAACAGATGCTAAGAATTCAAGCTCTTTGACAGGCACGTCTTTTTTATTTTTTATTTTTTATTTTTTTTAGTTAGAACTAAATAATAAATTGGATGAATTGAAAAAAGAAAAGTTAAAAATTACAAATTAAGATTTTTTAAAAAGTTTTGTAATTTATAGAAAAAGTTTTATTATAGTTTTATAATTTGATTTTTAAAACTCAGGTTAAATAAATTATTGTTGTTAATTATAATGATACAATTAAATGTATCTAATAATTATTGAAGATATCATAAAAAAATAACTAACCACTTATTTATAAGAGGATTGACAAGAAATCACCTTTAGTTTTTTCTTAAGAAACACAAATGAAAAAAAAAAAAGAAAAACAAAGATCAACCTCTAAATCACGTAATAATAATATAATATTTCAATAATAATTAAAAAATATAAAATAAAAATGTAATAAAAAACAAGATAATTTAGAGTTATTTTATACTGATATTATATTATTTCTCAAATATTTTTGTAAATAAATTGATTGAAATTATCAGGTTAAAGTTATATGTGTGATTATTTTATTTTATATTGAGTTTTTATAACAAGTATCCTAATTAAATATAATGTTTAGAACACTATTAAAAAAGTTTTAATAGAAAATATAAATTAAATGTAAATTTTAGAATTTTTTATACATTATTAAATATATTGAAAAATGAATTAATAAAACCTTTTATTTTTATTCTCTTAACTAATAATTTTAGATCACTCCTAATTCCTTAACAGAATGGAAACTTTTGCTACTTCCAATGGATTCAATACATGCTAAAATGTGTCTGAGGAGACTTCTTAATTAGTTAGACCCAAAAGTTAAAATTTCCATATTGAATTTATGTTTTTTATCCAGACATTCTATTTTTGGTATTTTTAAATAATATTTTAAAGCACTTCTAGCAAGAGCCTTAGCTTACATATTTAACAAAAGCTTACCAAAAGAACTTCAATAAAAATCTACTTGCCCCGATCATATTTTATTGAAAACTTTTGTTTGGAGAATGTGAAGTTCTCATTTGCAAGGTTGCGAGAATCGGATCGGTTATTAAATCGATCAGGTGACAGGTTTAATGATTCAATGATCCAATCGAGATTTAATCGCGATTGAACCAGTTTCATTAAATATATAATAAAATTATTAAAAAAATTTTAACTCTGCAATATGTGAATTTCTGTAAGTGACATCAAGTCACTCACTAAAACATCCAAAACATGTATCTAATTTAAGAATCATAAGCATAATTCAACCAATATGAAGCCATATAGTAAATTCAATGGAGAATTGTGGCAATATTTTTATTTTGAATCAATAACAGCAAAACAACAATTCACCAAAACAAATACAACAGGTTGGATCTAAACATCAATCTCAGTCAAATTAATGAATTAAACAATTGAATTTATAACTCAATCTTTAACAGAATTAATTCAATATGAACAGACTGAATTGAAATAAAAATTCAAAACATTAATATCTCAAAATTCAGCAGAATCATCAATAATACATCATATGCATGTTCAGAATAAATTTCAAATTTCAAAGAGATAGAGTCAGGAAAATAGAATCAGGGAGTGTTAGAGACTGAGACTTGAGACTTGAGAGGGTTGAAGGCTTGAAGCAGAGAAGAAGAGACTTGAAACCTGAGATCTAAGACCTGCGATGGTTGAAGCAGAGACTAGAGACTTGATACTCCACGCGAAAAAGAGAAGCCACGATGGAGAAGCAATGACAGTGAGACATAGTGCGAAGCATAGAAGCAGAAACGACGCCAGCAAGGAGGGAAGAAGGAGAAACGACGAGGAGGAGAGAAGTGGCGAGGATCCACAGCGAGGATCCAAGAACCGGCGACGACCCACGACGAGGACCAGCGAAACGGCAATGACCCACGACGAGGAGCAGTGAAGCGGCGCGACCCACAGCGATAAAGCGAGCTCGGACAGAGAGGGCGACAGATAGAGAAGGGAGAGAAAGGTTCGGCGATTAGTTCGAGCTCTGAAGTGGGATGGTGGATGGTGGCTATTCTTGGAATTTGAAAAGAGGAGAGGATTATGGATGGGATTAGGCCATTAGGGTTTTTTGCTGGTTTGCTGGGCATGAGAGAGAGAGAGAGAGAAAGGGGGTGGGTGGGATGTTATGAGCTTCAGCCTTCAGCTTTTAAATTTGCTTCTTTTTTTCCTCAGCGTCAAAACGATACCGTTTGATGGATTTTGGAAAATCGGTCGTTCTGAAAACCCGACCGGTTCATCCGATTCGACAGTTAATCACCAATTTGACCGGTTTTTTCATCGATTTTTTTAGAACAATTTTAAAAGTGGCCTAGACCGACTAGATAACCAGTTTTCGATTAACTCAATTGAACCAACCAATCCGGTTCGATTTTCAGAACATTGCTCATTTGTAATCTGTCCTTTTTTAATTTTATATGTTGTAAAGACAATCATTAAATTTTATTGAATCTCTATAAGTTTAAAAGAGAAGAAAAGAAACGTACCCATTATTAATTATAATATATTTTCTTTTTTATAATATTTTATTTTTAATAAATATTTGAAGAATATAACAAGTATACATTAATTAGTGAATTATTGAAGTCTAAAAATGATAATTAATTTGATAAAAAATAAAAAATAAACTAAAAAAATATTATTATGGAAAGGAGGAACAGCTTCTATTATATATGGTTGTGAATGTTACGTGTTGATGCCTTGAAGACATAAATGTCAATTAATTAATTGGATGAGTTTCTCAACTTAACGTCTAACGATAATTATATTTCATAAACAACATTATGGTTTGATAATGAGTGTTTGCTTAATGCCTACTCATTGTGGGGCACAACTAAAGAGTAATCAACTCCTAAAACATATCCCAGTCCCTTTACAGTGTGGCATGTACCAACTACCAAATCAAAATTCCCAAAAGGAGGTAATTGTTGTAAAGTTTTTTTCCATATAAGTTCTCTTAAGAATTCAAAAATATATGAAATCAAAATACTAAATTGCAAGTGTATATAGAGTTCAAAACATCAGAAAGTATCGTCAGGATGGATATCATTGCACGTTCTTTGTTAATTAACATCTTTATGTTAAAATATACATTACTTTAAATGTTATTTTGCTTTCTTCAACACAAAAGAATTACAAATTATAAGTTGAACCTAGAAAGCAAGTGGTAGTATACTGAAAATGAAAATGTTTGGTAATAAAAAATATTAGTAAAAATTTATCAAAATTTATTATTTTTGGTTTTATTTAATACATCATATCATATAATAAATCGAAAATATGTAGTGACAAAAAATATTAGTCAAAAGTAAAAAGAATTTGTCGTATTTAATATTCATTAATTATTGTAATAATTAATGAATATTAAATATTTTTTTGTTTTTTTAGCATTATCATAATAAATAAATATTAAATAAAATAAATTTAAATTATTTAGACTGATTATTTTTTGTCTACCTAAACTTACCAGCAAAAGAAAATATCATGTGTCGCATATAGATAATATAATTTAATAATTTAATTCTCATGTGATATGTAGTTATTATTAGTTAGTATATATCTATCTTTTAAAAAAGCTCAGTGTAACTTAGGTTATTCATGAATGAGAATAGGTTACTATATATACATGCATGATGCATGATATAAAAAAAGGACTAAAAGTGTTTTAGCACTTTCAATTGTTGGCTTAGCTTGTTCCGGCTCTCTAATAAGAGGAATGAAAAAAGTGTATTCCTTTATGCTTAGACATTCGCACGTGTGCACCCTTTTTCTTTATAACAAACTAGCTGCCTTTTCAAAATTAAAAAATTAGACTATTTAATAACTGTACATATTTATTAAATTTCTAAATTAGTGGATAAATATTTGTGCATGAATGAAACGATAACTGAGTTTGCTGGGATATATATTTACATTGAAGAGTAATGTTCTTCGTTGAAATGGAAACAGGAAATGAGGAAACACTAATGATACAATAATTCTTGACATCATAATAAAATGAGAACATAATTAAAAGATGAACAATAAAACATTAAAAATAGATAGTTGCAAAAATATATTTGCTGTATAATAGATAACATAAAATAGTGTAAAACACTTATATAAACTAAAGGCAACTCATTTTTACATGAATCACCCAAAACAGAAAATATTATTTGAATGTCTCTATGCATATTTCTACATCAATTGAATTAAACCAATTCAAATTATATAATATTGTAGTAAATCGAATTATCCTGTATTGAATTACTGGGATTTCATGTAAATCGAAGTAAGTAGGGTCAATTTACTAAGACATACACATGGTTTGACATGACCGATAGTAAATCAATACACCATATTTCGATTTACTTCATGGTTTTTCACATAGTAAATCGAGTTTCCTTATATATGTGGACTTCACCAACGAACAAACTGGAAGGTTCCTTACACCCTTCAGTATCGAGTTTACAACTCAGAGAGGTTCATAGTCATATGCCCAAACCTCCGATCTTCATCTCAATGCTAAATCTACTATGCATAGTCAATCCAATTAACCCAGTCACACAATGCAGGGTCTTCAGAGCGGAGGATGTCATACCAGTTGTCAAACTCAACCTCAATCTTCGCATGACCAACATTCACAAGAAACCTCCTAGCATCCTTGCCCTTGATCCTGTTGTGCCTATCTGATATGATTAGAATACCTGGTTGAGGCGTTACGTGCTGCCAAAGGTGGGATAGGAAGAATGAGCACGGCTCTACATTCTCACCCTCCACAAGTGTGAATGCGACAAAAATGATATTGGAATTGCCGTCCTGATCAATCGTAACAAGCAGTGTACCCCCGTATTTGCCGTACAAGTGGGTTCCGTTAACACTAACAAACAGCTTACAATGTTAGAAGGCATACACGGTGGGAGTGTCTAAAAGAGACGATGGAAATAAGCATATGACTCATCGACTTGCCCACAAACTTGCACAGGACTCGTTCTCAACACTGTAACACTACCCAACATCGTCATCTGCACGCCTAATACCCACCGCGGCAACTCATTATTTATGACTCTTCTCAATCTCCATGAATTTGAGTCACGACCTTTTGCTTAGCCAACCAAACTCCCCCTTAAGTCGGTCTAAAACCAAAATGTGCCTCTATCGCATTTAGTAGTACCTTGATCGACACGGCAGCATCAGTTCTAATCATAGGCAGTATAAAGACCGAGATCACATGGTAATCAAGCATCCTGTGATCACTTGATATCGACGTGGCCAGATGGTGCACAAAATTGACCTTCACAAATTTTGCACAGATGAACCAGCAAGTGCATCGGGTCGTCTAAGTAATACATCAGGTGAGTAAGGGTCGAATCACACGAGGATTGTCGGATTGAGCAAGTAATGGCTATCTTGCAGATCTTAGTCAGGCGGATAGAAAGATAGTGGTTGTGAAAAATGCATAAAAATAGAATAAGGAAAGAATTGCTGAACTGGTGTGAAAACAGTGACAAGAAATCGGTTAAGGCATTGAAGATGCTTCTTCTTTCTGAATAAACTTTTCTTACTTTTCGTACTCCAACAATGGATGAAATCATTCCATGGCAAACTGTAAATGATTAATGTCGGAGCTAGTGGTCATTAATCTCCTCTGCTTCAGATCACACGCCGGTGCTAATGCTCATCCAATCTGAACGAGGGTGAAGCTCTAGCAATTCAATCCCTGGTGATTCTAATCAAAACACCATAGACAAGGTCAGATCTTCTGGATCGGAGAATGAAGCTTTATGATTCTAGTCTATACCATAAAGGCCCTAATCGCCCTGTACCTCGGCTGAACAGATGTTTTTATGTCTCCAACGAAGTCGTGGATTAGCCGTCTAAGAGATGTATAATCAAGCTTGTGATTCAATGTTATCCCTCTAGAGACTCACAAGAACCTATGTAGAAAACGGGTCATACTCTCGTTCCACCCGGTTGCATTAGTTTGAAGAACGAAGATACATCATAGAATAGAATCAAACATGGATTGAAATAGAAACAGTAATATAATTAATCCATGAGAATCAGCAAAGCTCCTAACCTTAACCTAGGAGGTTTAGTTGCTCGTAGCTTACAGAAAATAATAGTAGTAATGTGTCTATGCTTCTCTCCTCCTGGGAGGCCTGATCCTCAGGAAGAAGGAAGTCTCTTATTTATAGTAAATACTAGACCTAAAAGATGTTACTAATAATTAAAAATTACAAAAATATGATAAACTATGCTAAAGGGTTCAAAAATCCCCTTCTGGGCCCACTTGGGGAGTGTTTGGGCTAAACTTGGGGGTGAATTCACATGCTTGGACTCCTCTTGGGGTGTTGAACACTGAATTTGGTTCATTTTGGGCGTTTAACGCCGAGCTTACTCCTTTTGGGGCGTTCAACGCCGAGCAGGGGATGATTTGGGCATTCAACGTCCGTTTTGGGCCATCATTTCCAAAGTAAAGTATAGACTATTATATATTACTGGAAAGCCCTGAAAATTAGCTTTCCAATGCCGTTGAGAGCATGTCAATTGGACTTCTTTTCCAGAAATTATTATTTGAATGCATGAAGGTCAGGAGTTGACAGTATCTGCAGTCCTTTCTTTACCTTTGAATTAGTACTTTTTCAAAACTCATCAATTTCAGCCAGAAATTACCTGAAATCATAAGAAAACACACAAACACAAAGTAGAATCCAAAAATGTGAATTTTTCACTAAAACCTACTAAAACATAGTAAACCTGAACAAAACATAACTTAAACACCATGAAAATAATTCTAAAAAGCGTATAAAATATCCGCTCATCAGAATACCAAACCTAAACTGCTGCTTGTCCCCAAGAAACCAAAAACAAAGTAGGATTAAAAAGAAGGAAAAGATACAATAAGTCTCAAAGTTTCCAATAAAGCTCAGTTCCAATTGATGAGCGGGGTTAGTAGCTATTCACTTCTGAACAGTTTTGGCATCTCACTTTTCTTTGAATCTCGGAAGTGTTGGCATCCCTTGGAACTTAGAATCCGGATGATATTATTGACTTTCTTAGTTTAGCTTTTCTTGATTCTTGAACACAACTTTTTTTTTAGCCTGGCTGTGATCCAAAGCGTTTTGTTTTCCCGTATCACTTAACTAGGGGAACCCTTGGATTTGACTTTAGCTTTACTTAAAGTCTCAGATAGTGGTGTGCAGAGTTATTAGGCACACTCTTTTACTTTTGGGATCACGACTTTAACTGTTCACTCTCAAACTTTTCACTTGACACCTTCACACCGCAAGCATTTAGTTAGGGGAAGCAACTTATTTGAATTTTTTAGGCCAAGATTTTGTTTTCTTAGTCCCTGCTAACCATTGATGCTCAAAGCCTTGGATCCTTGCTCTTCCCTTTTGGTTTTAAGATCCTTTGGCTTTTTCTTTTCTTTTGTTTTCTTTCTCTCTTTCTTTTTTTCTTTTTTATCACTCTTTCTTTTTCTTTTTCTTTCTTTTTCTTTTTGCTGCTTTTTCTTGCTTCAAGAATAAAATTTTTTGGATTTTTAATATCACTAAAAATACTTTTCCTTTTTCATCATTCTTTCAAGAACCAATACACTTAACTCCAACATCAAATATGCAATGTTAATTCATGCATTCAGAAAGTAAAAGCGAGCCCACCACATCAAAATAATTGAACTACTCTTATTATATAACTCGAGCTTATGTATCTCACTATTCTTTTTCAAATAAAATTTTATTTTAAGCATGGTGAGAGATACATAGGATATTTTATAGCTTAAGGCAAGACAAGTAAAGAACAAGATACTAAAGTTGATTATGCAACTAGAAATATAAAACAGACAATAAGATAAAATACAATGGAAAATAGAAATTAACATAAGCAAGGGAGTAATGGAATGTGACCATCTTAGTGTCAGCGGCTACTGCTTATGAAGATGATCCACCTTCCTATAGCATAATCCCAGAGCTTTCTCTGCAACACCAAACTTAAAAAATTTGCTTGTCCCCAAGCAAAGAAAACATGGTCCCTTGTTAGTCATATAGGAGGGAAGTATGGGTGGGAGAGGTTTGAATTTGAAGTGGGTGGGGTTGGTGGGATTTGTGTAGGACCCACTGGTGATGGCTGAAAAGCTCGAGCTGCCTGCCCCTCAATGGGCGTTGGACACCCAGAGTACACCTGCTCTGGCATTCAATGCCAGGATTTTACTCCTCAATGGGCGTTGAACGCCCATTCCATACCATTTTGGTGTTCAGTGCCAGCAAGCTCTCTTTCATGGGCGTTGAACACCTAACTTTCTCCTTGGCTGGCGTTCAACGCCAGTACAAGGTTCTCCCCAAGGTGTTCTGTTTCTATCTCTAAATGTCTCTGTCTCTGTTTTAAGTACTGCACACGATCATAAACATTAAAAAGTAAGAGAAAACTATGGAAATAAACTAAAATGAAAGAAAATAGAGATAAACAAAAGAAACAAACACAATAGTACTATACTCATGGTTGGGTTGCCTTCCAACAAGTCATTCTTTAATGTCAGTAGCTTGACACTTGATTGTTGACTTTCTTCCTCTTCTTCCAGTTGGTTAAAAGAAATGAATCCAAGGGAAAAGTTAAAAAGTGCGGGGGGTAATGTCGAATTCCTAAACTAGCCACTCCACCACCCCCAGCTGGATTACTCCTTGCTATATCATCATCACTATCATTGGCAATCGTGACAGACTCCACATCATCATCATCATCATTATCATCATCATCATCCTGCAGTACATCTTCCACACCATTCGGTGCTCCACCCTGTCCAGAAACCAGTACCACATCAGGAGTACCGGTCATCGCAATCGCAAGCTCATCGAAGGGTCGAGTATCACTTATTTCTCTGTCATGATTGCGGTTTAGATCAGCTGTTAAAGATGGGGAGTGTAAGACCCCAGATTTTGAACATAAAATTATTTATGATTTATTTTATTTATTCGGGAATATATTTTCAGAGATTTTTATATTAATTGAGTATTTTCTTATTATTGATTTAAAATTTTAGTGATTGAAAGATAATGTGACTTTTATCTACTTTAATTTGAATAATTAGATTTTAAATTTTATTTTATGATTTAAAAAAAGTTAAGTTAATTATCTCTAGTTATTAAATTAGAGTATTTATTTAAAAATAAATTTGTAAATTGATGATTAATATAGTATTTTTATAAATATTAGTGTTGGATTAAAATCAATTTTTAATTTAGTCTACTACCCCTAAATTTTATTAAAATTACCTCAACTACCCTAATCATAACCCTAATTTCAAAACACACACACAAAACCCTAATCTCCATCGCCATGTCCTTTCCCCATATACTCACTAACACAACAGCAGAAAAACAAAAGGAAACAAAAGGTAAGAGAGGCCGGGAAGGGAGAAGGGACCGCGCCACTATCGCAGAGAGAGAGAGAGAGAGAGAGAGAGAGAGAGAGAGATCTGAGCCAGAGCTATTGTTGGGAGAATCCTCGCTGCCATTCTTGTGCTTCGCCGTTGCCGTTTTCCTTCGATCTAGCTGCGCAAGGAAGTCGTGGAAGAAGACGCCGCCATTGCCGCCAGCTTCGTTGCACTGGTCCTTGTTGCCGTCGGGTCACCTTGCCGTCGCGGGAGAGAGGAGATGCGTGAGCTAAAGGGTGTTGGAGGACTGCCACCACTGTTTGTATGTTGCCGTCACCACTGTCGTGTCCTCCATCAGGCGTTGTTGCATGTGAGGAGGAGGAGGAGCTCGTCCTCGCCATATTTGCACCGCTATCGAGCTGTGGTGCACCGTAGAATCTTCTCGGAGCTGCCATCCCCTATTGCCGCTGTCATGGGCCGTGTGATTGTTCCCTTGAGCTGCCGCTGTTGTTTGGATCTCAATGGTCGAAAAGGCTGCTGATGGTGTTGCCACTGGAGCCACTGCCGCTTTGTTTTTCTATTACTCTCTAAGTCCAGTAGGTAATTTCTTTTTGAAACCCTTGATATATCAGTTTCTGTTATATGTGGCTGATGTTTTGCAGTGTTATTTGTCATAGGGTTGAGTATCGGTGCTTGCATGTCGTGTTTAAAGTTGCTATTGTTTCCTCGGAAATGGTCCGAAGCCGTGGCTGTTGTAGGACGCAAGGGAAAGGGGTTTTAACGGGTTTAGGTTTTGTGAGTTTTGATGAATTGAGGTATGGGCGATTTCTTAAATTTAATTTACTACTAAGAATTATTTTAAGTCGATATTAATAAGAAAAATATATTTTTATGATTTCGCAAGTTTTATGAATTGAAATGAGTTGTCTGAATGAATATAAATGCTATTTTGAATGGTTTATTGATTGATTGAAGATACTTAGTTGGATTCTGTACTTGATTTAATGTTATTATGATGATGATTGAATTGTGACTGTTTCTAATTATTGAGTTGGAAAGTTGGTTTGATTAAATAATATGTAAAATAATTTTTTTCGTTTGGGGTTAATTAGATATTGAAAATGAATCGGCATTTGAAACGATTTGGGATATTAGGAATGGACTTTGTTGATTTATCGGAAATTATTTTAACATTTGAAATTGGTTTGAATTGTTGGTCATGAATTGAGTTTTGGTAGATGATTTCTGATATTGAAATTAGTTTTGAGTTATTGGTAATGGTTGAAAAAAAAGTTGAGAAATGTTTTGGTCGGGACCCTTGAAGGGTGGCAAAAGTCCGAGTTTTAAGCGAGGTGCTGGCGAAATTTTTATAAAACTCCAAGACTTTGTTTAAAGCATTTTTTTAAAAAGCAAATCTTATTTAATAATATTATTTGATTTTGATTTATTACGGAAAGAGTCTTATTTTCAATTCAGTTTATTAAGAAAAGGAATCTCTACCACAGGAGAGCAAAGAACAAATATTAAAAGAATATATTAACTAAATGGATCTCTGCCACAAGAGAGTAGAGGGCAAGGATAAAGAAAGAAGCTTTAAGAGATTGTCTGCCACAAGAGAGTAGACGTGACATTGTTTGGGCCTTAGTGCCAAATGTATAGTGGGGACGCCCACACACTGAGAACTGTTTTCCAAATGTAAGCACATTGAAAGTCAAACTGTATGCGGCCTAGCCGTAAGGTTTATAAGCACATTGTATGCATCTGGAAAGTCATATCTGGGACTGGTACTCAGGTAATGTCGGGAGCGGGTAGGCAACCGACACACGAGCTCATGGCCTACGTTAGGGATAGGCATACATCATGTTGCATTTGTGTGCTTTGAGTGTGTTTAAGTGTTTTAGTTTGCTTATTTGATGAATTCTGTTTAACTGGTAACTATGATACTTGCTGTAACTGTTCTGTATATGTATATGTGTTTGCCTTAAATTTGTTTGTGTGTGATTGATTCTGTTGAGATTAAGTTTCGATGGTGAATTATGTTGATTTGGGCCAGAGGCCGAGATTTGATTATGTATTGGGCTGGAGGTCGTGATTGGTTATGTTTGGGCCGGAGGCCATGATTGACTGGATTAGAGATAAGTTTTGGTTAAAATGTTATTTTACATGGAATTTTTGTAAGAGAAATACGAATTTTAGATTTGAATAACAAATTGATAAATCACTATGTCTTGAAAATAATTTTCAATTATAATATCTTCTTACGACAATTCTCAAAACCCTCTGCTGAGAACCCTTTCGAGGATGATGTTCTCACCCCCTACAGACTTCTCCTTTCAGGGAACAGACGAAAAAGCTCATGAAGAATTTTTTAGTTTAGCTTATGCAATATGGATGTATTAGTTCATTTATTATTTATTCTTCCCTCGCCATTAATATTATAATTTTGTAAGAGGGATAGGAGTTGTATGATTTGTATGTATATAATATGTATAAGTTACTTGAGGAAAAAGTTTTGTTTATGTATATGCTTATTTGTTTTATTGTAAAAGTATTTTTTCCAATTTTTTTATCAAATAAAATAGTGGCACGATTTCGAGTCAAAGGTTCATATTTTATTATTAAGTACATGAAGTCGTCGTAATACCTCTTGCTATCAGAGTGGCACAGCCGGAAGCATGACATTCTGATAGTGAGGGTGTTACAGAGAGCCAACCAAAACTGCCTCCGGTGGAATCACAAGCACATATGAAGTCATGAAGAGGCACTAACAGGCATTTAACTAGAGTAGGCAGCCATTGTTGAAAGTTGAGGATTCCGGTTTGAACCTCCTGAACGACATACCACATCTACAAGCTTGGCCAACAGCTCAGGAGTCCTCACCTCAGAAAACTACCGATAATGGAATAAAATTTGCAAATCTTTGTCACTGCCTATGATAAAGGAATCATGCTTCATATCATCCCGCAACACAGAAATTAGAATTCTATAGAATAACTTCTCCACCCGTTTCATGCCTTGCATCCCCAGTTTTTGGATTATAGCATTCTGAGACTCGGTGAAACTCGTTGAATGTTTGAAAAAATACTAAGTGAATTCTTATCAGTAAATTTAATTCCAGAACGATTTTTTTCTTAATCGACTCTCTGTAGTATATCAGAACTAAAAAATTATCATTATTAGCCATTGTGACTTCCACTCTAATGAATCAATAACGTTCTGATCATTTTTATATAAGAACCAATCCTTTGTAAATCGAATTAAATTAATTCGATTTATATAATTTGTTGGATATCATAGTATTCGAATTAAGTAGACTCGATTTACTTTGATTATTTCAAACACTAAATTGAAACAACATGTATCATTTTACTCATTGATCTTTCCTCCTTATAAATCGATGTAGGTTATTTCAATTTACTGATGCACTTAGTAAATCGAGTCTAACTCATTTAATTACTTGTTTTTTTAGTAAATCGATCTTAATTCGATTTTATATTGTACATTTGTAAACGAAGTTTATCAGCTTCAATTTATATAGATCTGACTTTAAAACAGAACATCCATGTAACATTTTGAGTTTTGGAATTTTAGTGTAATATCGAGTGATATTTAATTATATTATTTATGTGATTTATCCTATAAAATAATTAACGATATTACTATGGCATTAATTAAGAGTATTTTGATATACATATTTCTAAAGATATTTGGTGTTCTAACTTCTAATATACATTTGAAAAAATCTTAGAAAACCTATCCAATTTTCTTTGCCATGTTGTGTGCATATAAGCAGAAGACATATTATTATTATTAAAGGATTATTAGATGTTCATAATATGTGGCGAAAACAATAATAAAGTAATTCATAATAAAATTTTGAGTGTTTAAGATTTTATCCAAATAATACATATCATATATAAATATCTAAATATGTTTTACAGTAAAGATGATTTTTTTTCAATTTTATAAACGTGCTATGCATATTTATATTGAGACCAATTCTTGCTATTAATTTTTTATCAATAAAAATCAGATTTAATTTAAAAAACGCTTTATAATTCATACCACCAAGAAATTATTTTTTAAGAATTATTAAACTCATGTATATTTAGTATATAAATGTAAATAAACAAAAATGGTGTGTTTCCTTTAGTAGTGCTATACATATATAGGATAACGTCAGCACTAATTATATGAACTTAAAATAACTTCGGTTAGAATCTTATTTAAACTAAAATTTTAAATTTTAAAATTGTTCAGTTGCTCGTTAAGATTTTGGATCAATTAAATGGCGGGTCGAGAGTAACAACTAGATTCAGATTTGAATGAGAGCTGTGCGATGAAAAGTGCTGCCATAATCGTTAGTGGGTCGATAGATGGGGTCACCTGCAAGTAAAGATATTCTGATGTTAAAATAAGTGTCCGTAGGATGAGACGGCTAATTAGAATAAAAATAACGTACTTTGAAAAAAAAAATAAGTCTTTTTCCATTTATACCTTATATTTGGGTGAACTATCTAATTTAAACCTATTTGTTTGGAAGTTTCTGCCAACTATCTAAATCTTTATTGAAAGAAAGTGATACACAGGTCACTTATGCGTGCAAGGATCGAAGATCCGTTGGATTGATAGTCCGTGACATGGACTCCCAGCTTTTATAAAAAACATATAGAAATATTTTCTTAAGTAGTTAAGATCATTATTCGTTTGATCAAATCAGAATAATAATTAAAAAAATATTTAGTAAAGAGCAGGACAATTTTTTACTATATGACTTCATAGATTTACTAAATAAGTAATGAATTAGTCATGCTGATGAATTTACTAATCAAAGTTGTATCTAGAAACCACACTCCTTATTACTTAATAGTATGAAGTAATATGTATGCATATATGTATGTATAGACTAGAAAAAACAATATATTTTCTTTCATCAAAAGCCTTAATATGGTATAATTGGCAAAATTAATTTGTTGCTATTATTATTATTATTATAATAAATTCATGAATGAGGAATTTATTTTTTCACTCATTTAATTTCTTTAGTCAAGACATTATTTAAGTAGTGTATAATGTTCAGAAGAGAAATTAAGACTGAAAAATTAAAATTAAAAGACTAAAATTAGTGACTAAAACTGAAATACATTTTAGTATTATATTTAATATAATATGTACAAAATAAAATATATCTAATATCTTTTTTTATTTGAGATAAAAATAGAGATTAAAATATGTAAAATAACTAAAATATCCTTATTAATTAAAGAATAAAAACCCTAAATCCACCCCACGCACCTCCTTCCCCTCTCCCTTCCCCCTCTCTCTCTCTTCAACATCAAACTTTGCCATCACCCTCGAGTTCTTCCAACACTCGCACTCGCTCTTTCATCACAATCAAGCTCTTTCTTCACCGTTAACTTCACAATTGCGAGGTAGACGTAGCCAAACCCACCATAGCCAATTTTAAATTTGGGGGTCGAATCCATTGCGCTTCTGTTTCCTATGCTTATCGATGGTTCGCCATGTCGTCCCTGTTCTCTATGCTCACCGCGATGCCACTGTTCCAGTTTCACGCCGCCGTGCCACCTCTATGTCTCACTATTCTTTTTTTTTTCTATTATGAGATTGTTGTTTTTTATGCGATTGTTATTATTTTTGGTATTATTGTTATTATTGAATCTGATTTATGAAATTATTTTGTTGTTATTAAATTTAATTTATGAAATTGTTGTTGTTGTTGAATCTGATTTATGAGATTATTGTTCTTCTTGTCAGCACTATTGTTGTTGGTGGCGGAGGTGTAGTGGTGGAGTGAAAGGTGAGGTGGGGTTGGGTAGTGGAGTGAGAGGTGGAGTGAAGTTGAGGGTGAAGGATAATTTTGGAATATGAAATTTTGAACGAGGGCATTTGAAAAAAAAAAGTTATTAAAGTTTCAATTCTCGTCTCCAAAAATTTCAGTCTCTTGTGTTCCTATTTTTTGGAGATACTAAAATACTGAAATTTCGGAGATAGAAACTAAAATTTTAGTACCAATCTTTGAGCTAACAAATATGATAATGAATCTCAGTCCCTCAATCTCTGTCTCAATATCTCAAAACAAATGCTACTTCAATTTTGTCATTGTAATCATAAAACTCAAATTCATTACCAAGAGTTGATGGATTATTTATCGACTAATTATTAAATATACAAAAATTTAAATTATATTCAATATATATTCAACTAGAAACTACTTAAGCCATTAGGTATCTGTAATTGAAGTATAAAAAATATTTTAATATTATACTTATTATAAAAATATCTTGTTGATAAATTATGAGATAATAATAAATATTAGAAATTTTAGTCACTAAAAAAAATAAATATTAAAAATTTTCAATAGAGTAAATAGATAAAATAAAGTTTACATGAAAGAATTTGAAATGGACAAAAGTAGACATCAAAAAATTAAAATTATAAAGCACACACCAAAAATAATAGTTGATGGACAAAAACGACACGCTGTTATTGGAGCTCAATTTCTGTTAAGTTAATTGCGTACATGGTACTTTAGTGCGATAAGTTGGCATAGTTTGAATTGTTTACTGAATCTGAGTTGGAATTTCATATTTTTACATTTAAAAGAAATAATATTTAAAAATAATATGCAAGTGAGTTGTCCTAATTTAAAAGAACGCTAATTAACTTTATCCCTTTGTAAAATCTTGCGAAATCTATGAATGGGGTGAAGTAATGCTCTAACTCTCTAAGTCTCCCAAGTTTAAATTAGGATAACTCATTTGTATATATTTCATTTTTAAACATTATTTTTTAAATACAAAAATATAAATTTCAACTCAAATTTACCGAACACTCCAAACTATGTCAATTTGTGTCACGAAACTTAATGGAATAATGGTGTGTCACTTTTGTCTATGGATTGTCATTTTTAATTGTACTTTTATAATTTTGATTTTTTGATGCGTATATTTGTCTTTTCTAAATTTTTTATGTGTACTTTTGGATTGAAAAATTAGTATGAACAAAATTTTGGTGTAATACACGTGAATTAGATTAACAGGTGTAATGCATATATATGGCCAATAAATTTTCACAAGTTGCAAAAATTATAAAAGTGTGACACCTGTTATTTATTACAGTAGAAAGAAAACACCTGATTACCTATCTAAAATTTATGGAAAAAGAAGGTGTTTCACCTGAGTGTGGTGTTAGATAAACCAAAAATTGAATCATGTGTCTTGTATGATGCTATTCGGACGGTCTGTGTTGTAGGTGAGAAAACGGACCCTCCGACTTTTGCTTTCTCCTGCCACTTGTCGCGCTCAGCTAGCTCTTCCAAGGGTGCCCTACTCAACATTAAGCCTCCACACTCACCATCCGTTTTCACTTTACTTTTTTACCAAACAACACCCATTACCAGTTCGTATTCTTCCTTTTTTCACCCTCCAAACTTGCATGGTGATAGCAAGCTGAAGATGCCAAAGAAAAAAAAAATTAGAGATGTTGATCGTCCTAAATTTCATGTTATACATTATCTCAGTCATCTCTAAAATATGTAAGCTTTTTTTAAAATTTTTTTAAATTTTTTTTATATTTTGTAATTATAGTTATTATTGTTAGGAAGTTTATTATTATTGTTTTTATTGTTAGAAGCTGAATAGAAATATGTATTATTTTTGTATTCTATCATCCAAAATAATACGTTTTCAAAAATACTCTATCATCCATTTCATACCATGAAAGAAAAAAGTACAAATACAGAGAATCAGAGAAAGAAGATGAGCAAGCTTGAAGAAAAACACGGAATTTGAGACTGTTGAACGAGTTGCACACTTTTATATTTTCAATAACCCTAAATCGGACTCACTGTTTACCATTGGCAGATTCAAATTAATATTAAAAAAAGAGAACTCGGACCCTACGATCTCATTTCCAGCTTGATAAAATATATATAAAACGCACGGTCTGTTTTGCATTGTTAAAATTTAAATTCTAGCCATCAACAAGTCGTATCTTCCGACTTATTTGTTTATTTTTTGCTTAACAAAAAATTCGGACCTCCGAGTTCTTTCACCTAAAAATGACATAAAACTGTCCCACCTTCTTGTCTATTACTCTCTATTTCCATATCCAAAGAAAGTACACTAACCGGTTCCATAACTAAAAAATTAAGCCTCTAAAATTTCGTTGATTGCAAAAAATTAAAGAAAATAATTTATTTAATTTTTTATCTATACTTTTTCTCATTTAATGAAAATTTTTTTATTGGTAACTTTTTTTTTACACTTATTTTTTGTAGATTGCAAAAATATAATTTTATATAATAAACTCATCTTTAAATAAAAACACTGCAGTAGTTCTTACATAATGTGAAATGTGATACGATCCATGAGCCCAAATTTCTCCCCCACTTGTTGTATGTTCTTTATCAAAGTGTGGTGTTAGTTTTGGAGGTTCTATCTTTAGGTGAGAGTGACAAGTAATGAAATAGTGTGTAAATTTGTGAGTGTATTATAATGGTAAGGTTATATTATATGCACAAAAAAGTGTGAATTTGTCTGTAAACATCTATTTTTTTGTTATTTCATATACTTTAACATTTACAGTGCTATAAAATGATCTTTGTGAAAGCATTGAAAGCAATATTTTAAAGAGAGTGAGTAATATATTATACAGAATTGGAATTCTATGTTAATATTTGGCGGAACAATACAGTTTTAAATTATGTCTATCATTGACAAAACAAGCATGTAACAAAAATTTCAGATTCATATATTATCATACTCGAACTCATGTGCCAATGATAGATATGTTTCTTGAGTTTGAGAAAATGGTTGCGATGGAAGTTAAATATGGATCAAATCAAGATGAAGGGAATTAATTGAGCTGGGATGAAAATAATAGTGATAGCGAAGAGGAGTTTGAAGCCAATTACCAAATTGATGATAAATTCAAAGAAAATGTGGACGAAGGAGCGGATGCAGTAATGTAAAATACAGTAAGTGCAAGTGCTACTTAAGATGTTTTCAGTGTGTCATTATTTATGTATGGTCTAGATCTTAAAGTCATGCATGTACCAAAATTTTCTGAATATACGAATTCCGATAGTTATAATAGTGTGCTAATTTATTGATTGAAATTTATTTAATTGCATTTTTTTTCTTTTTATTTTGTTACTATGAACTGTACGTTTCTTTCATTAAATGACGCATTCACTTTCTGATCCAAACTTGCCAGTATTTGACTATGAGATTGAAAGAACTATTTCACGTATAAGGCAAGCTCGGCGTCGGCTAATTCTCTCCGAGGACGAATCTGAAACGTCATCTAAGGAAGAAACAAGCTCTCTCTCTACTGATTCAGTTGATTCACGTGCAGGTGACATGGCAGCGCCTAGGAGAGTCACTATCCATGAGGTTGGAGTTCCTGATTTTACACTACAGCCATACCAAGCACGCCACCCAATGGTGACTGTAGACTTTGAAATAAAGACTACACTACTTAATTTGATATCTAAGTTTTATGGCTTATCTGCTCAAGAATCTATCAAATACCTTAAAAATTTTTAGACAACTTATTTTATTGTTAAATATGATGATACTGATGAAACTTCTATTCTGTTAAAAATTTTTTCATTCTCTTTTGAGGGAAAGACAAGATGTCACCTTTCCACTGAGATAGTAAGCAGTGATGTATCTTTTACTTTCACAACCCTCGATGCATGCAAGAAACTAATAGCTTGTAGTGCTTTCGTTGCCGCCTCATTGTATGCCACTAATGAATTGAGTTTCCGAGATAATAAATTTCGTCGCCTATCAAAGGCAAAATAACAATGAGTAATTTATTTAATTCAAGAAAGCTGTCATCGAAAAATAATAATGTTATGTTAAAAATGTTATTCTTTATCAAAATATTTTTTATTTTCATAGTGTTATAAATTATTGAGTCATTGTCAAATCATATTATGTAAAATTTTGGCTACTGAAGTTGAAATAGAAACATTATAAATTAGTATTGGATGATTTCANATTAGCATAGTATTTTGTTAATTTAAATTAAATTAAAAACTAATTTAAAAAACTAAATATAAACCATAATACAAAATAATTTGATAAAATTATATTGTTTTTAAACAAAGTATTATTCTTTACTTTAAATCAACATTTCTTTTTTTCTTTAAGCACAAAATATAATGACAAACATAAATCAACCTTTTTAATGCTCTTTGATAATTAATTATTAACTAAATTAAATCTCACAACTAGAAAATTGCTTAATATGGGCAGATTTATAAATAGATTTAGTCTTTATTACAGACGGATTTTTAGTTACTGACAAAATTACCAACGGATTTTGTCCCTCTGTAAAAGTTTCGTCAGAATTTATTTACCATCGGATTTTTTTCGTTGGTAATTTACCGATAGATTTTTACTAGTTACCAACAGATTTTCCCTCGATAAATTTTCCCTTCCATTTCCCTGAACGTCGAACTTTTCAACGGATTTTCTGTCGGTAATTAACAACAGATTTTCTGACAAATTTTTCGTCTATAATTGGAACCTTGAAAAACCTTCCCAAATTCTGAATACAGACAGAAAATTCGTCTGTAAATCTGTTAGTAAGGTAAAATAGAATTTTTTTAGATTTTTCAATTGCAAAATAAACTTGATTTCATACAAAATAAATATAAATTTAATACAAATTTTTATCTAATTTGTATTCGAATATTTATAATATTTCAAAAAATAAACAAATTCATCGTATTATCAAACTAAAAGAAAAGTAATATAAACAAGCAAGTCAATATAATTCAAAACATAAACAAAGTGTATTGATCGTCAACTATAATTCTCAGTATATTGTTCAATTAACCATACTAAAACTATCATCTATAGTCTTCAGTGTCATCTTCATCCTCATCATCATCATAGTCCTCATCCGAAGAGATTGAGGGTGGCGGTGGTGGCGGTGGTAGTGGAACAGCACTAGAACTACTTGACGCTCTGACCTTCTCATAATAGCTAACATAAGCCTCATTCTATCTATTCTGTTTCAGCTTTTCTTTCTTGGCCTTTCCAATTGCCCGTTCCAACTTTTCTAATTTCTTCTGAGTCTTTTCCAAAGGAGCCAAGCGTGTATCTAACAACTTACTAATATGTTCATCTGTTTGTTGAGTAACACGCTGAAAAAACTCTTCATTGAAATTATGAATCTATTCTCGCAAATCAGGAACAGAATTTTGGTTTCTAGATGCTCTTCCAGATACAAAATTGGCAGAAGTGGTTCCAGGCTTGATAGAGCTAGAAAAAAATGTCCTTTTCTGTAAACTCGATTCTTCTTTTGTCCACCACACACTTCCTCCCAAATCAAGTCTTCATCAATTGGTGGTAGCTCCATTCCCTATGCTTGAGCCTAGGCATGTTGGGCCTGAACTTCTGTCAATTTTTTTATAAACTTCTCCTGTTGCACAATGATTATATCAATTATATAAATCAAATTTCAAACAATATAGTACACAATTTAACAATAATATGGTATTTATGGCTTGATTATGTCTACAAAAAAATTATTCAAATATTCCTATTATCACTTTAGATTTAGTACAATACAGCATGAGATAAACCATAAACATATATATCTTTATGCATACATCAAATACAACTTGCTGGAAAAAATTGCATCAAATTCAGAAGAAGATAGGTTTTTTTATGGGACATGAAATCAATTACCTTCTCTCTCTTTGATGCCATTCTCTCCGCTCATTTAATTAATATTCTTTCACCACTTTCTTTTCCTATTCTTGCTCTCCACTCTCAAATCAATCCACTAATTGAACTATTAATTTAACAACTCATCTTTCACTTAATCACACCCTAAACTAATTAAACATTTCTAGTTGCATATATACATACATGCATGTGTGTACATAAATATTCAAGTGGCAGCATGTACATTAATTTAACATTTATGCTATATCTCACATGAGTGTCTTGAGACCGCTTATCCACCCATTTAGACTTGTCACTTTTAAGTGTATGGGTTTTCTTGAAGACTTCCTCGTAGGTTGGTGTACGGCCCAACTGCTTTTTTTGTTTCACATAAAATATAAAATAAGAAAAATTTAACATAAATAGATGTCTATTAAATAAGATCTAAAGCCACTTAAATTATGTTATCATCCTCTCTATAGTTGAGCTCAATGGAATAGAACCACCGCAATGAACAGAACCACCTAAGAGTGACGCTCGATTCTCCCTTACTTTTTTCCTTATATTTTTCCATTTCTCATCTGTTTCCAAGTACCTTTCAGATGAGCGGATAATTTTTACGCTTTTTGGCATTGTTTTTATGTAGTTTCTAGTATGTTTTAGTTACTTTTTAGTATATTTTTATTAGTTTTTATGCAAGATTCATATTTCTGGACTTTACTATGAGTTTGTGTATTTTTCTGTGATTTTAGATATTTTCTGGCTAAAATTGAGGGACCTGAGCAAAAATCTGATTCAGAGGCTGAGAAAGGACTACAGATGCTGTTGGATTCTGACCTCTCTGCACTCGAAGTGGATTTTCTGGAGCTATAGAAACCCAATTGGTGCGATCTCAATTGTGTTGGAAAGTAGATATCTTGGGCTTTTCATAAATGTATAATAGTTTATACTTTTCCCGAGATTTGATGGCCCAAACTGGCGTCTAAACTCCCACTAGAGACCCTTTTCTGGCTTAAAATGCCTGAACTGGCACCAAAGCTAGAGTTAAACGCCCAAACTGGCACCAAAACTGGCGTTTAAACTCCAAGAAGAGCCTATGCACGTGAAAGCTTCAGTGCTCAACCCAAACACACCAAGTGGGACCCGGAAGTGGATTTCTTCACTATCTACTCATTTTCTGTAAACCTAGTTTACTAGTTTAGTATAAATAGCACTTTTTACTATTGTATTCACATCTTTGGACCACTATTTGATCCTTTGATCAGGTCTTTGAACCCTATTTCGAATGTATTATGCTATTTGGGGAGGCTGGCCATTCGGCCATGCCTAGGCCTTGTTCTTATGTATTTTCCAATGGTGGAGTTTCTACACCTCACAGATTAAAGTGAGGAGCTCTGCTGTTCCTCGAGTATTAATGCAAGTATTATTGTTTTTCTATTCAATTCACGCTTACTTCTCCTCCAAGATATACTCTTGTACTTAATTCAGTTAAGTCAGAATGAAGGGGTGACCTGTGACAATCACCCAATCTTCGTTACTCGCTTAGCCAAGATCCGCGTGCCTGACAACCATAAAGCAGTCTACATGATGTTCAACGTAGTCATTGGACGACAGTTGGAGTATACTCTCTTTGGTCTCTGACCCACGGATCTGAATCACCTCTCCTGACAATAGATCATTCGAATCCGTGACGTTAGAATCTTCGTGGTATAAGCTAGAATCAATTGGCAGCATTCTTGAGATCCAGAAAGTCTAAACCTTGTCTGTGATATTCTGAGTACGATTTGGGATGGGATGACTGTGACGAGCTTCAAACTCGTGACTGTTGGGTGCAGTGATAGTGTGCAAAAGAATAAATGTATTCTATTCCTACACGATCGAGAACCGACAGCTGATTAGCCATGCGGGAAACCGTAAAGGACATGTTTTCACTGAGAGGACGGATGGTAGCCATTGACAGCGGTGATCCACCAACATACAGCTTGCCATGGGAGGGAGTACGCATGATTAGATGAGGACAATAGAAAAGCAGAGGTTCAGAGGCAACAAAGCATCTCCAAACGCTTATCTGAAATTCCCACCAAGGAACTACATAAGTAATTGTATTTTATTTTCCGTTTTATTTATCTTTTAATTATCAACACCTCTTAACCATTTGAATCTGCCTGACTGAGATTTTCAAGATGACCATAGCTTGCTTTAAGCCGACAATCTCCATGGGATCGATCCTTACTCACGTAAGGTATTACTTGGACGACCCAGTGCACTTGCTGGTCAGCTATGCGGAGTTGTGAAAAGTGTGATCACAATTTTGCATACCACTTTCCAACACCTTTTTGTAAGCAGGAATTAGCCATTCGTGGATTGTATCCACACCCTCAGGGATATCTAACATCATTTGGCTAAATCGCTTACTTGTCCTATACTTGAAAGCCCTCCAAAAAAACTCATCATCATCAATAATAAAGTGGCTATGCACATAAAAAGGGTACTATGATATAAGAATTTAAATCCAGCTATCCATCCCATACTCATCAAGTTGTTATGTGCAAACAAGACATAACTATCAATGATACTTAAATAATATCCCAAATTTAGTGACTGATGAGGTATATATTTAAGCATGCAGTAGCAAGAGTTTGCAACTTTGCATAAAGTCACATTAAACTAAATAATAATAATGAAACAAACAGGAGGAACTTTATCTTATTGGCTACATAATAATGAGAACCATCCCCCAAATGGAAACCCCACAACACCCTCCTGCTGGTGTCACGCAATCAGTCAATCACATTTTAAATCCAATCCAACAAAATTCTCATTCATGTCTAATGTCACGCAAACATCAACATGAACATAATTATAATTAAGTTGCCACATAACAATATTCATAAGAAAATAATATTGTTCTTAGAATAATTTATACAATTTGCATGATATATATGTTACTTACACCTTCCACTCCTTAAACCAAAGCCTCTTTTTTGGAAGAGGGACATCTCCAAAATTTTGTACGGTTTATCATATCATTTCTTGATGATTGATGAGCAAATAATTTATACACTTTTTTGCATTATTTTTAGGTAGTTTTTAGTAGGATCTAGCTACTTTTAGGGATGTTTTTATTAGTTTTTTTTACGCAAAATTCACATTTCTGGACTTTACTATGAGTTTGCATGTTTTTCTGTGATTTCAGGTATTTTCTGGCTAAAATTGAGGGACTTGAGCAAAACTCTGATAGAAGGCTGACAAAGGACTGCTGATGTTGTTGGATCCTGACCTCCCTGCACTCGAAATGGATTTTCTGGAGCTACAGAACTCCAAATGGCACGCTCTTAATTGCGTTGGAAAGTAGACATCCAGGGCTTTCCAGCAATATATAATAGTCCATACTTTATTCGATCTTAGACGATGCAAACTGGCATTCAATGCCAGTTCCATGCTGCATTTTGGAGAAAAACGCCAGAAACACGTCACAAACCAGAGTTAAATGCCAAAAACACGTTACAACTTGGCGTTTAACCCCAAGAGAAGCCTCTGCACATGTAAAGCTCAAGCTCAGCCCAAGCACACACCAAAGTGGGTCCCGAAAGTGAATTTCTACACTAAGACTTATTTCGATAAACCCTAGTAACTAGTTTAATATAAATAGAACTTTTTACTATTGTATTAGACATCTTGGTATCTATCTTTGGACGTTTAGTTCTTAGACTTTGGGGGGCTGGCCATTCGGCCATGCCTGGACCATCACTTATGTATTTTCAACGGTGGAGTTTCTACGCCCTACATACAGCTTGCCATAGAAAGGAGTAAGAATGATTGGATGAAAGCAGTAGGAAAGCAGAGATTCAGAAGGAACAAAGCATCTCCATACACTTATCTGAAATTTCCACCAATGATTTATATAAGTATCTCTATCTCTATTTTATGCTTTATTTATAGTTATATTCGAAAACCATTATAACCATTTCAATCCGCCTAACTGAGCTTTACAAGATGACCATAGCTTGCTTCATACCAAAAATTTCTGTGGGATCGACCCATACTCGCGTAAGGTTTATTACTTGGACAACCCAGTGCACTTGCTGGTTAGTTGTGCGAAGTTGTGACAAAGTGTGATTCACGTTTGAGAGCTCCAAGTCTTTGGCACCATTGTTGATGATCACAATTTCATGCACCAAGTTTTTGGCGTTGTTGCCGGAGATTGTTTGAGTTTGGACAACTGACGGTTCATCTTGTTGCTTAGATTAGCTAATTTTCTTTTCAAAAAGTTTTCAAAAATCTTTCAAAATTTTTTTATTTTTTTATTTTTTATTTTTATATATTTTCATTTTTCCAAAAATAAATTTTCGAAAAACCCAAAAAACATTAATAAAATCATAAAAACCAAAAATATTTTGTGTTTCTTGTTTGAGTCTAGTGTCAATTTTTAAGTTTGGTGTCAATTGCATGTTTTTAAAATTTTTGCATTTTTTTTCGAAAAATTCATGCATGGTATTCTTCATGATCTTCAAGTTATTCTTGACAAGTCTTCTTGTTTGATCTTTAAATTTTCTTGTTTTGTGTTTTTTGTTGTTTTTTATATGCATTTTTGCATTCATAGTGTCTAAGCATTAAAAATTTCTAAGTTTGGTGTCTTGCATGTTTTTCTTTTCTTGAAAATTTTCAAAAATAAGTCTTGATGTTCATCTTGATCTTCAAAGTGTTCTTGGTGTTCATATTGACATTCATAGTGTTCTTGCATGCATCATTGGTTTTCCTTATTTCTCTCATAAATTTCGAAATCTTTGGGTTGACTTAGTCAAAAAATTTTTAAATTAGTTGTTTCTTGTTAGTCAAGTCAAGATTTCAATTTTAAAAATCTTATCTTTTCAAAATCTTTTTCAAAATAAAATCCTTTTTATTTTTCTTATTATTTTTCGAAAATTTTAAAAAGTAATTTCAAAATCTTTTTCTTAATTTCATTTCAAAATTTGTGAAAACTTTACTAACAATTAATGTGATTGATTAAAAAATTTGAAGTTTGTTACTTTCTTGTTAAGAAAGGTTCAATCTTTAAATTTTACAATCATATCTTTTAATTTTAATTTTAAAAAATCAAATCTTTTTCAAAACAAATCTCAATCATATCTTTTTCAAATCATATCGTTTTTCAAAATTGATTTCAAAAATCTTTTCTAACTACTTATCTTTTCAAATTTGATTTTCAAATCTTTTTCAACTAACTAATTGACTTTTTGTTTGTTTTACTATTTCTTATCTTTTTCAAAACCACCTAACTACTTCTCTCTTTCTAATTTTCGAAAATCACCTCACCCTTTTTCAAAATTCTTTTTAATTAACTAATTGTTTCAAATTTTAATTTTAATTTTTATTTCTTTTCTTAATTTTCGAAAATCACTAATTTTTCAAAAATAATATTCAAATTCTCTCCCTCATCTTCTTCTATTTATTTATTCATTTACTAACTCTTCTCTTCATCTAAAAATTCGAACCCTCTCTTCTCCTCTGTGTTCGAATTTTTCTCATCCTTCTTCTATTCTTTTCTTCTTCTACTCACATAAAGGAATCTCTATACTGTGACATAGAGGATTCCTCTTCCTTTTCTATTCTCTTTTTTTTCATATGAGCAGGAGCAAGGACAAGGAATTTCTTGTTGAAGCAGATCCTAAACCTAAAAGGACTCTGAAGAAGAAGCTAAGAGAAGCCAAAGCACAACAATCCAGAGAAAACCTTACAGAGAATCTCGAAAAAGAAGGAGACATGGCCGAACCCAATAACAATGGTGGAGGCGCAAGGAGAATGCTTGGTGATTATACTACACCTACTTCCAATTTTTATGGAAGAAGCATCTCAATCCCTGCCATTGAAGCAAACAATTTTGAGCTGAAGCCTCAACTAGTTACTCTGATGCAACAGAACTACAAGTTCCATGAACTTTTATCAGAAGATCCCTATCAGTTTTTAACTGAATTCTTGCAGATCTGTGATACTGTTAAGACTAATGGAGTAGATCCTGAAGTCTACAGGCTAATGCTTTTCCCCTTTGTTGTAAGAGACAAGGCTAGAACATGGTTGGACTCACAACGTAAAGATAGCCTGGATTCTTGGGATAAGCTGGTCACGACCTTCTTGGCCAAGTTCTTTCCTCCTCAAAAGCTGAGCAAGCTTAGAGTGGATGTTCAGACCTTCAAGCAAAAAGATGGTGAATCCCTCTATGAGGCTTGGGAAAGATATAAGCAGTTGACCAAAAAGTGTCCTTCTGGCATGCTTTCAGAGTGGACCATTTTAGATATATTCTATGATGATCTATCTGAGATTTCTAAGATGTCACTGGACCATTCTGCAGGTGGATCCATTCACCTAAAGAAAATGCCTGCAGAAGCTCAAGAACTCATTGATATGGTTGCAAATAACCAATTCATGTACACATCTGAGAGGAATTTTGTGAGTAATGGGACGCCTTAGAGGAAGGGAGTTCTTGAAATTGATACTCTGAATGCCATATTGGCTCAGAATAAAATGTTGACTCAGTAAGTCAACATGATTTCTTAGAGTCTGAATGGATGGCAAAATACATCCAACAGTACTAAAGAGGCATCTTCTGAAGAAGAAGCTTATGATCCTGAGAACCCTGCAATGGCAGAGGTGAATTACATAGGTGAACCCTATGGAAACACCTATAATTCCTCATGGAGAAATCATCCAAATTTCTCATGGAAGGATCAACAGAAGCCTCAACAAGGCTTTAATAATGGTGGAAGAAACAGGTTTTGCAATAGCAAGCCTTTTCCATCATCTTCTCAGCAACAGACAGAGAATTCTGAGCAGAGCCCCTCTAGCTTAGCAAATATAGTCTCTGATCTATCTAAGGCCACTTTAAGTTTCATGAATGAAACAAGATCCTCCATTTAGAAATTTGGAGGCACAAGTGGGTCAGCTGAGTAAGAAAATCACTGAAACTCTTCCTAGTACTCTCCCAAGCAATACAGAAGAGAATCCAAAAAGAGAGTGCAAGGCCATTGATATAATCAAAATGGCTGAATCCAAAGAGGAAGGGAAGGACGTGAATCCCAATGAGGAAGACCTCATGGGACGTCCTCCAGACAGAAAGGAGTTCCCTATTGAGGACCTAAAGGAATCTGAGGCTCATATAGAGACCATAGAGATTCCATTAAACTTCCTTCTGCCATTCATGAGCTTTGAGAACTATTCTTCCTCTGAAGAGGATGAAGATGTAACTAAAGAGCAAGTTGCTCAATATCTAGGAGCCATCATGAAGCTGAATGCCAAGTTGTTTGGTAATGAGACTTGGGAAGATGAATCTCCCTTGCTCATTAGTGAACTAAATACATGGGTTCAGTAAACTCTACCTCAAAAGAAAAAAGATCCTGGTAAATTCTTAATATCCTGTACCATAGGCACCATGACCTTTGATAAGGCTCTGTGTGACCTGGGGTCAGGTATAAATCTTATGCCACTCTCTGTAATGGAGAAGCTGGGGATCTTTGAGGTACAAGCTGCAAGAATCTCATTGAAGATGGCAGACAAGTTAATAAAACAAGCTTATGGATTGGTAGAGGACGTGTTGGTAAAGGTTAAAGGCCTTTATATCCCTCATAATCTTAAACACTGGGAAGGATGAGAATGAATTTATCAGTCTTGGAAGACCCTTCCTAGCCACAGCAGGAGCTGTGATTGATGTTGACAGAGGAGAGCTAGTCCTTCAATTGAATGGGGACTACTTTGTGTTTAAAGCTCAAGGATCTTCCTCTGCAACCATGGAAAAGAGGCACGATAAGCTTCTCTCAATACAGAGTCAAACAAAGCCCCCACAATCAAACTCTAAGTTTGGTGTTGGGAGGCCACAACCAAACTCTAAGTTTGGTGTTGAACCCCCACATTCAAACTCTAAGTTTGGTGTTGGGAGGTCCCAACAATACTTTGAACATCTGTGAAGCTCAATGGGAGCTCACTGTCAAGCTATTGACATTAAAGAAGCGCTTATTGTGAGGCAACCCAATTTTTACTTATCTATGTTTTCTATTGTTCTTTTATGTCTTCTTAGGTTCATGATCATGTGGAAGCACAAAAACTACTACAAAAATCAAAGAAAAATAAAAAACAGCATAAAAAATAGCACACTCTGGAGGAAGAGCTTACTGCCGTTTAAACGCCAGTAAGGAGAATCTGGCTGGCGTTTAACGCCAGAACAGAGCATGAAGCTGGCGTTGAACGTCAGAAATAGGCAGTAGTTTGGCGTTTAAACACCAGGATTGCACCCTGAGGAAAGCTGGCATTAAACGCCAAAAACAAGTACCAAGTTGGCGTTTAACGCTAGAAACAAGCATCAGGCTGGCGTTAAACACCAGAAACAGGCTACATTTGGGTGTTTAACACCAGAAACAAGCACCAGTCTGGCGTTAAACGCCAAGATTGCATACAGAGGGCATTTTACATGCCTAAATGGTGCAGGTATGAGAAATTCTTGACACCTCAGGATCTGTGGACCCCACAGGATCCCCACTTACCTTCTCCTTCTCTCTCACACCTTTTCATAACACTCTTCCCCAAACATCATTCACCAATCACCTCAATCACTCTTCTCCATCACCTCTTCACCAATCACTTCACCCAATCTTCCCCATAAACCCCACCTACCTTCAAATTCAAAATCTCTTTCCCACCCAAACCCACCATAAATGACTGAACCCTAGCCTCTCTCCCTCACTATATAAACCCCTTCTTCCTTCTTTATTTTCACACAACACTACCCTCTCTTCTTCCCCTTGGCCGAAACCTACACCTCTCTCCCCCTCCTCCATATCTTCTTCATCTTCTTCTATTCTTTCTTCTTTTGCTCGAGGGCGAGCAACATTCTAAGTTTTGTGTGGTAAAAGCATAGTTTTTTTGTTTTTCCATAACCATTGATGGCACCTAAGGCTAGAGAAACCTCAAGAAAGAGGAAATGGAAGGCAATTGCTTCCACCTCTGAGTCATGGGAGACGGAGAGATTCATCTCAAGAGCCCATCAAGACCATTTTTATGAAGTTGTGGCCAAGAAAAAGGTGATCCGCGAGGTCCCTTTCATGCTCAAGAAAAATGAGTATCCAGAGATCCGACATGAAATCCAAAGAAGAGGTTGGGAAGTTCTTACCAACCCTATTCAATAAGTCAGAATCTTAATGGTTCAAGAGTTCTATGCCAATGCATGAATCACTAGGAACCATGATCAAAGTATGAACCCGAATCCAAAGAATTGTCTTACAATGGTTCCGGAGAAATGCTTAGATTTCAGTCCGGAAAATGTAAGGTTGGAATTCAACTTGCCTATGATGCAAGAAGACGCACGCCCCTACATTAGAAGGGTCAACTTTGATCAAAGGTTGGACCAAGTCCTCATTGACATATGTATGGAAGGAGCTCAATGGAAAATAGACTCAAAAGGCAAGCCGATTCAATTGAGAAGACTGGACCTTAAGCCTGTGGCTAGAGGATGGTTGGAGTTCATCCAACGCTTCATCATCCCCACTAGCAACTGATCCGAAGTAACTGTGGATCGGGCCATCATGATCCATAGCATCATGATTGGAGAGGAAGTAGAAGTTCATGAAGTCATCTCTCTAGAACTCTACAAAGTAGCCGAAAAGCCCTCCACCTTGGCAAGGCTAGCTTTTTCTCATCTCATTTGCCATCTATGCTACTTAGCTGGAGTTATCATAGAAGGAGACATCCTCATTGAAGAAGACAAGCCCATCACTAAGAAAAGGATGGAGCAAACAAGAGAGCCCATTCATGGATCTCAAGAGACGCATGAGGAAGCTCATCATCAAGAAATCCCTGAGATGCCTCAAGGGATGCACTTTCCTCCAAACAACTATTGGGAACAACTTAACACTTCTCTAGAAGGATTGAGTCATGACATGAACCAATTAAGGGTGGAACACCAAGAACACTCCATCATTCTCAATGAGATTAGAGAAGATCAAAGAGCTATGAGGGAGGAGCAACAAAGGCAAGGAAGAGACATAGAGAATCTCAAGAACACCATTGGTCCTTCAAGAAGAAGGCGCCACCATTACTAAGGTGGACTCATTCCTTAACTTCCTTGTTCTTATCTCTCTGTTTTTCGGTTTTTGAGCTTCATGTTTGTCTATGTTTGTGTCTTCATTACATGATCATTAGTGTCTAGTGTCTATGTCTTAAGGCTATGAATAATTTCATGAATCCTTCACTTTTCTTAAATGAAAAATGTTTTTAATACAAAAGAACAAGAAGTACATGAGTTTCGAATTCATCCTTGAAATTGGTTTAATTATATTGATGTGGTGACAATACTTTTTGTTTTCTGAATGAATGCTTGAACAGTGCATATTTTTGATCTTATTGTTTATGAATGTTAAAATTGTTAGCTCTTGAAAGAATGATGAAAAAGAAAAATGTTATTGATTATCTGAAAAATTATAAAATTGATTCTTGAAGCAAGAAAAAGCAGTGAAGAACAAATCTTGCAAAAAAAAGTGGTGAAAAAACATACTTAACTAGGAGAATTAATAACACTATCTAAACTCTGAGTTCCTATAGATGCCAATCATTCTAAACTTCAAAGGATAAAGTGAGATGCCAAAATTGTTCAGAAGTAAAAAGCTACAAGTCCCGCTCATCTAATTAGAACTAATATTCATTGATATTTTGAGATTTATAGTATATTCTCTTCTTTTTATCCTATTTCATTTTTAGTTTTCTTGGGAACAAGCAACAATTTAAGTTTGGTGTTGTGATGAGCGGATAATTTATACGCTTTTTGGCATTGTTTTTAGGTAGTTTTTAGTAGGATCTAGCTACTTTTAGGGATGTTTTTATTAGTTTTTATGAAAAATTCACATTTCTAGACTTTACTATGAGTTTGCGTGTTTTTCTGTGATTTCAGGTATTTTCTGGCTGAAATTGAGGGACCTGAGCAAAAATCTGATAGAAGGCTGACAAAGGACTGCTGATGCTGTTGGATTCTGACCTCCCTGCACTCAAAATGAATTTTCTGGAGCTACAAAACTCCAAATGGCGCGCTGTCAATTTCTTTGGAAAGTAGACATCTAGGGCTTTCCAGCAATATATAATAGTTTATACTTTATTCGAGCTTAGATGACGCAAACTGGCGTTTGATGCCAGTTCCATGCTGTATTCTGGAGTAAAACGCCAGAAACACGTCACAAACCAAAGTTAAACGCCAAAAACACATTACAACTTGGCGTTTAACCCCAAGAGAAGCCTCTGCATGTGTAAAGCTCAAGCTCAACCCAAGCACACACCAAGTGGGCCCCGGAAGTGGATTTTTGCACTAAGACTTATTTCTGTAAACTCTAGTAACTAGTTTAATATAAATAGAACTTTTTACTATTGTATTAGACATCTTGGTATCTATCTTTGGATGTTTAGTTCTTAGACTTTGGGGGGCTGGCCATTCGGCCATGCTTGGACCATCACTTATGTATTTTCAACGGTGGAGTTTTTACACACCATAGATTAAGGTGTGGAGCTCTGCTGTTCCTCGAGTATTAATGCAATTACTATTATTCTTCTATTCAATTCATCTTATTCTTATTCTAAGATATTCACTGCACTTCAACATGATGAATGTGATGATCCTTGACACTCATCATTATTCTCACCTATGAACGCGTGCCTGACAACCACTCCCGTTCTACCTTAGATCGAGCGCATGTCTCTTAGCCTCCATTCCAAAAGATCGGAGTCTTCGTGGTATAAGCTAGAATTATTGGCGGCCATTCCTAAGATCCGGAAAGTCTAAACCTTGTCTATGGTATTTCGGGTAGGATCTGAGATGGGATGACTGTGAGGAACTTCAAACTCGCGAGTGTTGGGCGTAGTGACAGACGCAAAAGAATCACTGAATTCTATTCCAAGATGATCGAGAACCGACAGATGATTAGCCATGCTGTGACAGAGCATTTGGACCATTTTCACTAAGAGAATGGGAAGTAGCCATTGACAACGGTGATGCCCTACATATAGCTTGCCATAGAAAGGAGTAAGAATGATTGGATGAAAGCAGTAGGAAAGCAGAGATTCAAAAGGAACAAAGCATCTCCATACACTTATCTGAAATTCCCACCAATGATTTACATAAGTATCTCTATCTCTATTTTATGCTTTATTTATAGTTATATTCAAAAACCATTATAACCATTTGAATCCGCCTAACTGAGATTTACAAGATGACCATAGCTTACTTCATACCAACAATCTCTGTGGGATCGATCCTTACTCACGTAAGGTTTATTACTTGGACGACCCAGTGCACTTGCTGGTTAGTTGTGCGAAGTTGTGACAAAGTGTGATTCACGTTTGAGAGCTCCAAGTCTTTGGCACCATTGTTGATGATCACAATTTCGTCCACCAATGATCTCTGTAATCTTATGAGAACCAGGAGGGAAAGGTAACCAACTGATAATTTCATAAAGAATTGACAAGTTAGGAAACTGAAAAAACAGTTTTAAACAGGATGTTTTTATATATGGATATTTCCACTCAATGGGTTTGGAATTTGGATTCATTCAATGTGTTATAATTTGCGTGATTCCTCTCAAAGTTGGAATTGTTCCTCGTAGCTGGCCAGGATCTAACTTTCTCCATAATTATTAAGGCAGACAATTTTATTAAAAGATATTACCTATGTTATGCAGGTTCGATTTTATTTTTTCGAGATCAAAGGCTACAAGTTGACAGAATCAACATAAAACTGTAAGAACTGCAACTAATCAACCGGTTAATTAAGTGACTAATTGCCCAAATTAGATTTCAAAAAGTTAGAGAGAGAATTTGAGGATTTAAAGGTGATTTTTAGACTCAGTGGGTCTTTCTGAGTCAGAAGATGTGCTTTCTGCTAAAAACCTTGAAAAACCGCAAACCGGCAGTTGAACCGGTTGAACCAGTTCAAGTTTACTCGATACTGCGCAAGAAAAAGTTGAAAAACCTTAGAAAAATATTAGAAGTTGAAAACCGGGCGTTAATTTTCAAGGTTTGGCCCGAAGTTGGACCAAAGGGCTAAAAACGCTAACGGGTTGGATCGGGCTCAAGTTGGGCCCAAGCCCAACATATAAAAGGGTTCATAAGTGAACCCATTTCAGTATAACACACAAACAAACACACTCATACATGCTGAAAAGAGAAGAAGAGAGAAACCCCATGATTACTATTTATTACCATCTTCACAAGCTCATATCTTGAGCTATAGAGCTCCGATCGCTGCACTGTTTGTGGCTACGCGTTTCTCATGAAGAGCTCTACAAAGCCCATACAAGAAACTGGAGAGGTAACCACGAAAATCTTTTCTATTCTTCTCTCCAAATTTCGGTTCTTAGGGTTTTTGATTAAGTGAGTTTTTGTGATTTTGGATGTTTAGGTTTGCTCTAATCCTTGTTTAGCCTTGGGTTTTGACATCCAAATCTATTGGAAGAGGTAAGAGCCATTAAATCCTTGTGAATTTATGTTTAATTGGAATCCTAGATTGATTTGAGGTGATTTATATGTATATAGTTTGATTATTGTGGCTTTGGGAGCTATTGAAACTTAATTGTACTTATTGGAGTGGGATTGAAAGCTTGGATTGTGGTTGGAAGCTTGTTTGTGCTAATTTGGAGATTTGGTGCATATAGAGAATCGGCCAAGATATGGTTTCGTTTTTCTCTATGTAGTATATAATATTCATGGACACATAGGCTAGTGACCAATAGGATAGGTTGAACAAAAATGATGGTTGGTGTGTTAAATGTTGATGAATTGATGAATGTTGGGTTGATTGTGATGAATTATAATGATAAGATAATGTTGAATGATTGTATAGATTGGAAGTTGGTTCCTTATGATAATTGTAGTGTATTGATTTATGAAATGGTGGGTTTGATAGTGAATTTGATCATAAGTGTTATATAGTGATGTTGGAATTAAGAGTAATGAAATGAGAAAGAGAATGTGGTAAGGTTGGTGTATTATGATACAACATGTACATTTTGATGAAAAAATGGAGTTTTGCATGGTTTGGTATGATTTGGTATGGGTATGGTAAGATATGGTGGTAATTGTAAAGTTTGGTAAAATTGGGTTTTTGGTGAACTTTGTTCGATCATAACTTTTGCCTCGGTTTTAAAAAATTTATGAAACTTGTTTAGAAGTAAAGATCTTTGAAAACCCTTTAAATCGATATAAAGTTTGCAAAAATTGGAATTTTGTAGAGGAAGTTATGATCATTCAAAGTTAGTGTTAAAAATCTAAAATTCTGCAAGGTTGCATAATTTCATGATTTCTGATATGTGCAGGCGCACACTCTTGTGCGAACGCACACCCTGCAAAAATTTTTGACCTGTGCGGATGCACACACTTGTGCGCACGCACAGGTAGGGAAGTGCGTTCTGTTTGCCACGCTAGCACAGCTTGTGCGCGCACATATCTAAGAGAATATTGCAACCTGTGCAGACGCACACGTTGGAAAGGCCATTCTGTTAGGGGTGCTGGCACAGGTTGTGCGAATGAACAGATTCTGTAAGTTTTGCCACCTGTGCATACGCACACCCCTGTGCGTATGCACACATTTTAAAATTTCCTGGGCGTGCACACGCATAGACCCCTGTGTGGCCGCACACGTCCTGTTTCTCATTTTTACTTGTTTTTCAACTATTTTACCTTCCCAACAAGGTGGTAAGGTTTTATAACACCATTTAAAGACTTTTGGGCTTGGTTTTGAGTATTAGCAAATGGAGGCCTAGGATTCTGGCGGACTGAGGATGGTTTGATGTCATAAGACGGGTGATGGATATATGAGATGAGAAATTATGACTTGTTGATGTCTGGAATCTGAATTGTGAATGGATAGTGGTTGAGATGAGTTGGGACTCGGATTGAGATGATGGATCTCTGTATGCTGAAAATGTTTTTGAAAACCACTGAAATAATGTTTTCACTGAGATTATGAGACGCTATGCGCCCGGCAAGGACGGTGGTTAATCCCGCCTGTCGAGGTAGCGGTGGCGGCGTAAGGACGGTGGTTAATCCCGCTTACATTAAGATGTGAGGTCTGAGGCAAGAGTATCCCGCTTGCATCCCTTCGGATCTATAGGCGTGCAGGCGCCGATACCTGGACAGTGATCCGGGCACTATATCTCAGGGGCTCCCATATGAGAAATCTGAAGGGTGACATCTCCATGGAGATGTGTCAGGTTGGCAGTTGAACCGACAATGTGATATCACAGCCAGTAGGGCAGGCATTCATCATATGCATTTTCTATCTGTTTGTATGCTTTATTTACTTGTAATGGTTTGCCTAATTTAATAACATGCTTAATTGCTATTTGAATTAATTGCCTTATATACTTCTACTTGTGCTTTACTTGTATTGTATATTACCTGTGTTTTCTACTGGGATTGAGGAGGTTCGGAAGGCGGTGGCAATGGGATCGTTTGGAGGATCGGTTGGTGAAGGCTGTGGGACAGCAGTGTTTGGTTAGAATAGAAATTCCTTAAGATAGTTTACCCGGTTTAATTATGTTAAGGTTTATATTTTATGCCTATCTGTTATAGAATGCTTTAAGTTTGAATCTTGTGATGGATATGGAGTTTAGGATTGCCTTTGGCGTCCTGGGGTCTTATATCCTACATCACTGGGCATTGTTACCATACTGAGAACCTCCGGTTCTCATACCATATTGTTGTTATGTTTTTCAGATGCAGGTCACAACCCACCTCGGTGAGTTGTTTTGGATGGTGACAGACGCGGAGGATCTTGGATTCTTTTGGAGTCTTTTGTTTATTTTGTTTTTACATCTCTCACTTTTGTATTTTGCTTTGCCTAGAGGCTTGTATATGAGAGAACAAAACTTGTATAAGCTGTTTTTACTGTATGGTTCTGTATATCTGTATATGGATAGCTGGCTTAAACTCCGCGAGTCGTGACTAGTTTTCTATTATATTATATACTTATCTTTTGTTATATCTTATCTGTTTCTTGTGCCTTAAGCTAGTAGATATATATATATTATGTATGAGCTTAGAATTGTCATAATCTCTTATTAACCTTTGCTTTACGATGTGAGGTAAGGTTTAGACTAATTAGGGTCTTACAAAAACCATGTTTCAAAATCTAGTATCTAGGAGCAAAATCATAATTTTTATGCATCAAAATTGTTATTTTGTCAATAAAAAATAGTGGAAATTAATCTATAGAAAACTAACTTAGGATGAAGTGACAAAGTCTATGTGTATAAGTGTATTTTTGAGTAAAATTTTCAACCTTTTACTATTCTCCTATTTATAGATGAAATCGATCAACAAATAAAAGGGGCGACATTCCACCTTATTTAATTTTTTGAGTAACAATCTATGTACTAAATATAGTAGTAAACACATATCTTTAGTCTATTGGCACTTTAATCATAATCTGGAAGCATATAACTAGTGAAACCATATACAAACAAAATTAATAAAATTAATAATCAAAATTAATATATATATATATATGGTTATTTTAGAACTTCTTTCAACTTGTATTTAGTTATGCAGATATCCAAATTTTACCTAGTTTCTTCATCTAGAACCAATCTTTCTTTTGTAACACTATTAGGAATCGATGCAGTCTCTGAAGGAGGAGATGTACTAGAGCTTCCAGGTATCTCTAAATCAACTAATAGACTGGAATTGTGAGGCAGAGGAGGAATCAAAATTGGAAGAGGGGGTGGAGGAGGGAGACCCATACATCCTGGAGTAGGCCAACTTGGTAGAGGAAGACACGTGTAGCCTGGATTAGAAACCATCAAATACGGTTGCTGGCTAAGTGGTCTTGACTGAAAATCTGGCACAACCGAAGTCCCAGAAGAGGTGGAGGTGGTTGAAATAGCGGCTACGATGGTGGTGCGAAAACCTCTATGACCCTTGACACCTTTACCCTTGACCCGAGGAGCCATGACCTACATATATATTAAAGACAATATTAAATCAATACAAGCTAAAATAATATTAAAGACAAGTCAAATATTAAAAATGATTACCCTATTAAAAATCGATATCATCATCAAAGTCTGCAACATTATCATATTCATTTTTATTAGCCCCAGAACTAGAGCCGATGGACAATTTGACAATGCGGTTCTCTCCAAATGGAGACTTAAGACTAATAGGAGGCTCAGTGTCAGAAATTCTAGAAGGATTGCTCTTATCCACTTGATAAGCTACATCATTCTCTTCCTTATTCTCCTTTATATGTACATGATTGGTTTCAATTCGACCTCTTGGTTTAGTGTTTACAACAACTCGCCACATAGACTTGCAATTTCCAGGATAAGGTAAGAAGTAAACTTGTTTAGCTTTTTGGGCGACAATGAAAGGATCATAGTGGTGATATCTTTTACTATGGTTGACTTCAGTTATTTTGTAGTCATTATTAATACGTGTTTCATTTGGACGACTTGGATCATACCATTGACATTTGAACAAAACAACACGATTAGAGTCACCACCAGTGTATTCAAGCTCGAGTATATCTTCTAATACTCCAAACCAATCACTTTCCCCATTGCCTTCATCACCTTTAACAGACACACTGGTGTTATCAATTTTTTTCCTTTTGCCCTTGCAAGAGTATGAAATGTATATCCATTTACTTTATAAATTGGACAACTTGTTGCTTTGTTTGAAGCACCCCTAGAAAGTGATTGCAAACCAGGATCAACAATTTCATTGCATTGATTTTGAGCCTAGTTAAAAACATGCAACAAATTATTTAATAGAAGTGATATGTGATTACTAGGTAATGCATCCTTTACACACAAATGATACGAATCTACACACTTACGTATGATGCAAACCAAGGGGGAAATTGGTCATCGCTTTCTCCAGGACAAGTTTTTTTCCAAAACCTTGATGAAAATAGGACTAGATTTGATTAGTATGGGATTCATTTAGTAGAACAAGTGTAATTAACTGTTTAATAAAAGATTTGCGCACTTACATATAGAAAGGGCTAACTTTGCTTTCATTGAGTAGAATTTTTATCATCATCATATTATTGAGCATTGTATATGGAATAATAATCATTAACGATCATAATGTGATTTGTAATTGTATAAAAGTATATTTCAATATTTAAACTTTGAAATGTGATGATGATTTCTGAAACTAAAAGCATTTAAGGGCTAAAACGAAACTAAATTATATGCCATTTCATAATGTTCAATGTTTGAATATTAAGTAGGAAGTTCCAAGATTACATAAAGTTGGGGGAAGGGAGGGGAAATAAAGTTTTATATTCAATTGAATGATGCTTATTTATGAAGTATCTAGTTTAAAACGATTTCTTTTATATACATTCAAATAAATAAACAAAACATTGAACATATTTGTAAAAGATCTGTTAAAAGTTAAAACTTTTTTTTACAAATTACCAAATTAATCACATGATCAAGTGAAGTTAGATTGTATTTTTTTCGATCTTAGATGTTAGGGTTCCTTATTTTAAGTTACATTATAAGCATTTCAAATATGAGAAAGCTTTATAATTTTGTAATACTGACGAGGGGTTTAAAATTTCTTCCCATATAGTTGAGTCTTTGTATAATTAAATTTGATGGAAAATTTAAATGGAAAAAATGAAAGTAGAATGATCATGAACAAGATCATAGAAGCTAATAAAAAAATAGAAAGAATTTAAAAAAAATACAATACCTGGATTTTCATGGAGATCACGCTTGTACATGACAACACATTTTTCCTTAACAAATAAAAATCGGAGATGGTGATAATCTTATTTGTTTTAAAAAATAAGATGTAATCATAGGGTTTCTAAATTACATAAATTAAAGTATAAGCCGTGTAATCTTTTAGCTTCTCTTATTAACCATTACTTTATGGAAACACTACTAATCAATCCTAGATTTGTAAATTCAATTATCCTCTCAAATTTTAATGAGCTTGAGAGAATCCATGTAAACCTCAATCATTGGACCTTGCTGAAATTTTAAAAGTAAGATAGTAACATAACTTACTTTAATCAATCACACCATCAGAATTTTAAACAAATACAAGCATAGCAAAATATGTTGTGCAATTGAAAAATAGAGAAAGGAGATTAACAAACAACAGCTAAACATTTTACCCGGCAAAACATATCTATAAGAATAAATTGCATAATAAAAAATTAAGAGGACTAGGTATTCAACCTACAAGGATGACATTAATTATTTGAGGGTCTACTTGACTGGACCGATAAATTAGAAAAGTAACAAAGTAGCTTAGATTTAACTTATGAACTGGTATTTGAATATTTATGGATCGTTAATTTTAAATACATTAATCAAGATTTAACACACCTACCAGCGCATACCATTGCAACACACTTGCAACAAAACAAGACTACCATCTAGGGAGTAATTTCAAATCAATATCAAATATGTTTACAATATTTCTCTGTAGATTATCTAAAATATGCAATACAAGTTCTCATTTTTATTCATCTATATTAAAAGATTTAAAGCTATCATAGTAATTCAACTTAAATTGTAAAGAAAAAAAACTAAAACTAGATAGGTCTGACTCAGATTTTATGAATTTCATATCTGAATATGAAACATGCAAAAATAGCAGTTGAATTCCACAACACTATAACACTGAACAAATCAAACTAAGAGATGTGTATTCCCTAGCATTCTTCTATATAGAAACCCTTAACTATAAACCAACTGCAATAGGATGGATGAAAAACAAGAATATGAAAAGGATTTATAGGCAGATGAAAGTTTTTACAAGAAGGAAGATTAAATAATTTTTTCTTTTAGAATAGTGAAGTAGACAGGTTAAACAAGCTTGACACAAATATGCTTAAAAGAAAAGAAACCATACTACGCCAAAAGTATTTGTTCTTGGCCGAAGATGCGCTTTTTTTCTTAGAAATTCTCTGCTCGCTCTTTTCTTTTTAATGGGAAAGGAAGGATCACTCTTGCCAACCTGAACATACAAGACCAAATATTAGCATCAAATTGCCATCTTGGATTCAAGATTTACAAAACTAAATTTCGAATCATGTCGTGTATTGGCATGAATACAAACAGAGATAAGTAAAATCAACTTTAATCATTCACAAAAATTAGAGATCTACATTACATTCGAATTCAGTGAGTAAATAATGAGCTTAAAGCAAAAATTTTCAGGAGCTAAGCCAAAGAAACAGGGCAAGCCATTTTGCTATACACAATTGAGACATCTTAGTACTGCTACAAACATGTCCGCATTAAAATATTTAAAATTTTGAAAATAACAAATAGCAGTTATACTGCCAATAGATAATAGGGGAGATGTCTATACAATAGTTTAGCTGACTAATATAGGCATGATGCTGAAATTCTATAAGAGCAAAATAATGAGTTAATGACTAATTTGATTGAGAATGAAGGAAGACTAACCATAGGTTAGATGCATAACCATCTGAAAATCTAAGTTGTTGCACCCACCTATACATGTCTTGTTGTTGTTCAGAAGTTAAAGTATAAGCTGCCTTAGGTTTGGACCAACAATTATCACCGACATGCTGCGAATGTAAATCTGGACGCTTGCACAGTTTAGCTAGGTCTATCCTAGCCTTTTCATTGTGTTTAGTTCTCTCAGTGTTCATAACAGTATTCATTATGTTATCAAGCACATTCTTCTCTATGTGCATTACATCAAGACAGTGACGAACCAGGTTATCCTTCCAATAAGGTAACTCCCAAAACACACTTTGCTTAGTCCAATTGTGAGTAACACCATACTCTCGCGATTTGATCCACTTTTCATTATATGGTATCTTCCCAAGTCCTTTAACCCTTTTCCAAATCTCCAAACCACTTAATCTGGTAGGAGCCTCTTCACTTTCTATTTTATTCTTCCTAAAATCACTCTTATTGCACCTATAAGGGTGGTCTATCGACAAAACCTCCGATGACAATTAAATCATGATGCCTTGCCTCCATGTGATAGTGTAAAAGACTTGGTATCCTCCATGCAAATAGGACATGACAATCTTCCTTGTGTCATCTACCCAGACAATATCCCATAAGTTAGGAAATCATTGATATTCCACATCAATGCCTCCTTTAAGGCAAAATTCTTCTTTTCTACAATATCATACGTTAAAACACCAGGATTCCACAAATAATTTAATTCATCAATCAAGGGTCCCAGGAATACATCAATATTAATTAGGACCAGGTATTAAGCAAGTCAAGAATATATAAGGTCTTTCATACACATCCCAGGAGGTAGATTGTATGGAATAACAATTACAGGCCAACAAGAATAAGGGTTGCTAAATTGGATATTTGGGGTAAACCCATCAGAGCAAAGACCTAACTTAATGTTTTTAGGCTCCAAAGCAAAATCAGAGTGGATACGGTCAAAGCTTTTCCATGCTTCCCCATGTGACGGATGGGTCATCACGCTATCATCACGTTGATTTTTGATGTGCCACGTCATGTGCGGGGCTGAACTCATTGATGCATAAAGCCTTTGAAGTCTAGGAATTAAGGGTAAGTAGTGCATCCATCTGACAAGAACTCTCTTGGACTTACAACCACCATCAGAAATAGGCTTGAATCTAGGTGCTTCACAAAACTTGCAACTAGTTAGAGCAACATCGTTTTTTCGATACAACATGCAATTGTTTGAGCAACAATCTATTTTGATTGCCTTCACTACAAGCTTTTGCACTAACTTCTTAGCCTCATAGTAATCCCTAGGTATGACACTACCCTCAGGAGCAATTTTTCTAATTAAGGTGGCCCACTTCTTAAATAATTCCTGTGATTGGTTTTCCTCGGCCTTAATGCATAGCATTCTAACAGCTATCGATAGTTGAGAGTGCACACAACCTTCGCATAAAGGATTTTGAGCTTCCTCAAAAAGATCAAAAAATCTTTTAGCCTCTACATGAGGATCCTCTGGACCAGTAGAATCGAAAACCATTTCATGATACCTTCTGGAGTTGTCTTCCCAGCTAATGTCATACATATCACATTCTTCCACATTTGCACCACTTTCTGAACCACCTTCCCCATAATTATTGAATTTCGTCTGATTAATCCCTATGTCGTCAATCTCTCCATGTTCTTTCCAAATCCAATAATTTGGTATAAACCCCTTCCTACAAATGCATCTTAATAATGTCCAGCTCTTTATAGTTTGTGCATCTACACTTAACGCATGGGCATCTACACTTTTCTTTCAACTTCACAACATCTAACATACTAATCATTTCTATAAACTCCTTAACCTTTTCATAAAACTCAGGTTTAACACAAATTAGTCTTGTAACAATCAACTACTGTGCAATGAGAGAGAGAGAGAGAGAGAGAGAGAGAGAGAGAGAGTTAGAGTATTATTTTTATAAAAAAACTTCTAACAGGAGCCCAAGGCTTGCATTACATCAGGTAGCTTCAAAGGGATGGGATAAGGTAATAATTTATATTCACTCTCCTTATTTTGGGATTTTGTTTCATAGGTTGATGATTCAGTTTCACATTCAAAATGTACTGACTTGTTTGACTTTCAAGAAGTTGTTTTCTTAGTCATACCTGAAGTATGAAGGTTCCCTTTTTACTTCCTTTACTAGAGTCAAGAGAGTCACGTCTAGTATTTTGTGTATTGGAGATACAGGTGCAAAAGAAGGGAAATTAACTTTCGAGAAAAATCTTGGCATGTGTTTTCAATAGAGCATTCTAAAATTTTGAAGAATTTAAAATGATATGTAACTGAATTGCCAAAATTCAATTACATGTAATTTTTTAGAGATTGAACTAAATTGCCATAAATAAAATTTATACCACACTAAACTAGTCTACCAAGCTAGTGATATACTATTTTTATAAAGTAAACAATGCCACCTTAATTATTAAAGATGTCATCATAGGGTTTCTAAATTACATAAATTAAAGTATATAGTACTGTAATCTTTTAGCTTCTCTTATTAACCACTACTTTATGGAAACACTACTAATCAACCCTAAATTTCTAAATTCAATTATCTTCTCAAATTTTAATGAGCCTGAGAAAATCCATGTAGACCTCAATCATTGGACCTCGCTGATATTTTAAAGGTAAGATAGTAACAGAACTTACTTTAATCAATCACACCATCAGAATTTTAAACAAATACAAGCATAGCAAAATATGTTGTGCAATTAAGAAATAGAGAAAGAAGATTAACAAACAACAGCTAAACATTTTACCCCGCAAAACATATCTATAAGAATAAATTGCATAATAAAAAATTAACAGGACTAGGTCTTCAACTTACAAGGATGAAATTAATTATTTGAGGGTCCACTTGACTGGACTGATAAATTGGGGAAGTAACAAAGTAGCTTAGATTTAATTTATGAACTGATATTTGAATATTTATGGATCGTTAATTTTAAATACATTAATCAAGATTTAACACACCTACTAGCGCATACCAATGCAACACACTTGCAACACAACAAGACTACCATCTAGGGAGTAATTTCAAATCAATATCAAATATGTTTAAAATATTTATTTGTAGATTAATTATCTAGAATATGCAATACAAGATCTCATTTTTATTCATCTATATTAAAAGATTTAAAGCTATCATAGTAATTCAACTTAAATTGTAAAGAAAACAAAAACTAAAACTAGCTAGGTCTGACTCAGATTTTATGAATTTCATATCCGCATGAAACATGCAAACAATAGCAGTTGCATCCACTACACTATAACACTGAACAAATCAAACTAAGAGATGTGTATTTCCCACCATTCTTCTATGTAAAAACCCTTATATAAACCATCTGCAATAGGATGGATGAAAAACAAGAATATGAAAAGAATTTATAGGCAAATGAAAGTTTTTACAAGAAGAAAGACTAAATAATTTTTTCTTTTAGAATAATGAAGCAGACAGGTTAATAAGCTTGATACAAATATGCTTAAAATAAAGGAAACCGTACTGCACCAAAAGAATTTGTTCTTGGCCGAAGATGCACTTTTGTTCTTAGAAATTCTATACTCGCTCTTTTCTTTTGGAGGGAAAAGGAAGCATCATTCTTGCCAACCTAAACATACAAGACCAAATATTAGCATTAAATTGCTAGTTTGGATTCAAGATTTACAAAACTAAAGTTCGAATCATGTCGTGTATTGGCATGAATACAAACAGAGAAAAGTAAAATTAACTTTAATCATTCACAGAAATTAGAGATCTACATTACATTCGAATTCAGTGATTAAATAATGATTTTAAAGCGAAAATTTTCAAGAGCTAATCCAAAGAATGAGAGAAAGCCATTTTGCTATACACAATGGAGACATCTTAGTACTACAACAAATATGTCCACATTAAAATATTTAAAATTTTGAAAATAACAAATAGCAGTTACAATGTTAATCTATAATAGGGGAGATATCTCTACAACAGTTTGGCTAACTAATATAGGCAAGATGCTGAAATTCTATGAGAGCAAAATAATGAGTTAATGACCAATTTGATTGAGAATGAGGGAAGACTAACTAATACTATTTTGTTGACTTTTAATTCCACTTTTTGCTTGGATCCTTGGCTCTCCACCACAACTCCTTGCACCCAAATAGACGCACCAGTCATAATCGAACCAGATTCAACCTAACAATAAGCTCCAAATCTTGGAAACCGACAGACAAAAAGCTACAAACCAACTATTGCTCTCTATTTTTCTCCCTGCTCTACTCCCTTATCCCTTTGCCTCCTTTTCTCCAAGTCTAAGAAGAAAGAGAAAACTGAAAAAGAATAAAACAACAACTTTTTTTAAAGGACTATTTTTAAGTTACTACTCACACCAAATGACCATTCTTCAGTAAGAGATCTGATCTAATTAAATAACCTCCCATTATATAAATTAAAAAAAATATATAGAGATTTATATATGTAGCTATGCAAGCTATAAATGAGGTTTCTTAATTCTTATCATTATTAATGATCTGAGAATTGGAAGATATATATATAATGATCTGATGGTGGGTTGTCTAAATTTTACATTTCAGGCAGATATTATAAAAGGGACCAAGTTCAGCAAAAAGAAAAAACTAGAAATAATAATAATAATAATAATAATAATAATAATAATAATAATAATAATAATAATAATCACCGGATAATTATAATTAATCCAGAAGGGAATGAAGGAATAGTGATTTATATATAGCTGATGATAATGAATAGTAAAAATTAGTTAGTTAATGATGGTTTGATCATAAGGACTACTACTGCTTAAGTAAACAACTATATAGTTAGTATCCAATTGAATATTGACTGATGATAATGTATTATTATTGTAGTAAGAAATTAAAAGTAATGAATAAGATATCTATATACCCTACTCATTTTCTCCCAGTTTCTTCAGCTGCGACATCACACAAACACATTAGTGAATATATTTTCAGTTTTTCGTGGTTCCTCATGAGCTCTTAAGTTCAAAGAAAAAAAATTGAGTCACCAAGTAGAAGCACCTATTATTTGCGTTATTTTATCAATTTGTTTTAGCATGTTCATTTTAAAGTCATTTTGAATTGACGATTAACACCCAAAAAATAGCACAAAGCATCCGTTTGAAGCTAATCTAAAAAGGCAAAATAATTTACCTACCATTCATGGGACACACACAGTCATAAAATCACAAACACAAATCAAATAATCAAATAAGCGAAATAAAAATTTTGCTAATACTCCAAACGTAAAACTACTGAAAAGAAGCATTATCAGAGAAGAAGCCATTATTAATACAAAAATACAAAATTGAAATCAACCATTGCCAAAATATGACATTATTAATGGTATCTGCTATATGTTCAGATGATGCCACCAGTAGCCAAAAGTGGACATACACGATTCCAATGAAAAATGTTGTGAATCAAATATGTTATTATTGAATAATTAGTTATATCCAAACAGAATCCCCTAAAGAACATTATATCTTACAGGAGAAACTCCAAAAGAACTTGGAATGACCCATCTTGTTTCTGAGACTTTTCATCAAACAGTTTACGTGCATAATCCCAAATGCATTGATTAAGTAAAAAATTCATCACAGCAACCAAATAAATCACAAAACAAAGGCAAACGCTAGCTTAATCCCAAATCAGAAATAAAATCAAGCAACAATTGAACTAACACAACATGAAAATTACATTATAATAGTGAAATTTCATTGTATCAAAAACTGGAAGAAAATATAGTAGAACACGGGTGATTCAGATGAAGAAAATTACTTTTGTGCACGATGAGAGTGATGGAAGTCCAAAAGGTGTTGATGATGGTAATTGTGGTAGTGATGATTCGGATGAAGAATGCGATGGATGAAGATGCTGAGGAGAAAGGTTCCAGTGTGAATGGAGCTAGACGACAAGGTAGATGACTGTGAAGCTCGTTTGGAGTGTGGAGCTCAAGAGTGTAGGGGTAGACTTAGGTTTAACCCAATATTTGCGACGAAATAATTTAAATTACAGATAGATTTTCTGCCTATAATAATTTAATAAAACGCAATGTTTTTATTCATTTAATTACAGACAGATTTCCATCGGTAACTATTTCCTACAAAAAAAATTAATTTTTCTGACAGAATTATCGACGGGTTCTCTTTTCCGTCTGTAATTTATGCTAATTCATTTTTTTGATTTCCAACAAAAAATCTCTCGCAAATTCTGTCTGTATTTTTGTGGGATAAAATTTGTCAGAAATATCCATCTGTAATAACTAATTTTCTAATAGTATCTCAAAATATAATGCATAACATAATCTTTTCTTTTATTACATTTCTTATAACCCTAATAATAATTTTTATTAACAAAATATTATCCTCTAAAAAATATATATCCTAATCACTCTTTATATCAATTATCACTAATTGTAATACCTACTTCTCATTGTTATATATCATTTATATAATATAAATATAACTTAGAGAATGTTTACATTTACATTAATAACCGCATAATATATTTAAACTAATATGCATTTAAAACTAACATACATTAACCCCAATCTCAACCATCAAACTCCTCCTACTACAAAAAATCGCGACCCTATTAGTGCCACCAAATAACCATTCAATGTCCTATTAAATACAAGCAATTCCTCTTCGCTCAATCGGAGCACGTGCTCCGCTTGTCAACATCGGAAAACTCCACCATGAGTTAAGGTTATCTTGCTGCTGCAATGTTATGTACTGCATCCTCCCCACCTTCTCCTCTTGCAAACTTACCGTCGCACCAATTACCAGATTTCGCTAGGATTTGCCAATCTCATAGAAGACCTTCTCGTGAAGGAGCAAGCAATCATGGATTTCATGAAGCAAGATCGCATCACCTTTTTTCCTCAATTTTCTTTTGTAAAAAATTCTAAATGAATCTTTTTTTGAAAAACTGAATGAAGTTGATGATGATGATGATTTGGAATTTGAAAGATAAATTTGTTACGAAAGGTAATGGTAGAGGGAATGTACTAATGGTGATGGTAACCGAAGAGAAAGATGAGAAAATGAAGGATGGGACTGTAAGAACTGGATTTTTCATGGATAAAATTATTTAAATGCCCAAATTAAATTCCAGAAAATTAGGATGAGAATTTGGGGATTTAAATATGATTTTTGGACTCAGTAGGTCTTTCTGAGTCAGAAAATGTGTTTTCTGCAAAAAACCGTGAAAAATCGCAAACCGACAGTCGAACCAATTGAACCGGTTCAAGTCTACCCGGTACCGCACGAGAAAAAGTGGAAATTGTCAAAAACCTTAGAAAAATGTTAGAAATAAAAAACCGGGCTTTAATTTTAAAGATTTGGCCTGAAGTTGGGCCAAACGAGCTAAAAACGCTAACGGGTTGGACCGGGCCCAAGTTGGACCAAGCCCAACATATAAAAGGGTTCATTAAGTGAACCCATTTCAACATCACACATAAACAAACACACCCATGCTACTGAGAAGGAGGAGATGAGAACCTCCATTTTTACTATTCACTTCAATCTTTCTAAGCTAATATCTTGAGCTACAGAGCTCCAATCGCCACACCGTTTTCGACTACGCATTCCTTGTGAAGAGCTCTACAAAACTCATACAAGAAACTGGAGAGGTAACCACAAAATCTTTTCTATTATTCTCCTCAAAGTTTTGAGTTTTAAGGTTTTGGCTAAGTGAGGTTTTGTGATTTTTAGGTGTTTAGGTACACTCTAGCCTTTGATTGATATTGGTTTTGGCTTCCAAAACTGTTGGCAAGGTAAGAGGCATTGAAACTCTTGTGAAATTTCAATTATAATGAGCCCTAGGTTGATTTATGATGGTTTATGTACATATAGCTTGTTTATGGTGATGTTTGGATCTTGTTGATGCTTGTTGGAGATTCTTGGTGGGATAGATTGTGCTTGAAAGCTTGTCTTGGGCTCAATTTGTGGTTTTGGACATGTTGGAGATTGGCCAAGGTATGATTTCGGTTTCCTCTATGTAGTATTTAATATTCATGGACACTTAGGCTAGTGACCCATATGATAGGTTTGAAATTCTATATGTTGTTGATGATTGGTTGGTTGATGGTGTACAATAAATTGGTATTGTTGATATGGTTAAATGATGATATTGAGATATGATGGATTTGGATGTTTGAGCATTGTTGATTAAGAATATGAAGCATGGTTGAGTTAATGATAAAGGTTGATGGTGATAAATGATGATTAGTGGATATGTGTTTGGAATGTTATATATATTTGATTATTAAGGTTGAGAATGATGAAGTAGGATGGAAAGATTGGTATTAATTGTGAAAAGTAACCCAAGTGGGTAAATTGTGTTGTAGAGTGGAGTTTGGTATTGTTTTGGTTGGTTTGAGATATGAGAATTGGGAGAATTGGTAAATTGGGAACTTTGGGTAAAAGTTGATTTTTAATGAACTTTGTTTGATCATAACTTATGCCTCAGTTTTCAAAATTGGTTGAAAATTGTTTGAAATTAAAGTTCATTGAAAACCTTTTAATTCGATATAAGGTTTGTAAAATTTAGAATTTTGTAGAGAAAGTTATGATCATTCAAAGTTTGTGTTAAAAATCTGAAATTCTGCTAAGTTGCAGAATTTCAAGATTTTTGATATGTGTGCACGCACAGCCCTGCGAAAATCTTATTCTGTGCATATACACAGACCTGTGCGTACGCACAGGCAGGGAAAAGGGCTTTGGTTGCAGCGTTAGCACAGCTTGTGCGTGTGCACATCAATGAAGAATTACGACTTGTGCATACGCACAGCCCTGTACGCACGCACAAGTCGGGAAGGGTCGTTTGTTGGGGGCACTCGCACAGCTTGTGCGAGTGAACAGGCTTGTAAATTTTAGCACATGTGCGTACGCACACCCCTATGCATACGCACACTTTCAAAATCTTTCTGGGCATGCGCACGCACACCCCTGTGCGTTCGCACACGCCCTGTTTCTCAAATTTTATTTTATTTTCAACTATTTCACCTTCCTGACGAGGTTGTAAGCTTCTATAACACCTGTTTCAGGCTCTTGGGCATATTTTTGGATACTTGAAGAGTGGGAAAGGATTTAAGGGTTTTAGACGATATTATTGGGAAAACTTAGAAAATGGAGGCCTAGGTTTCTGGCGTATCGAAGGTGGTTCAATGTTATGTGATGAATGGTCCATGAATGAGATGAGAATTAAGGAACTATCGAGTTCGGAACTAAAATGTGAATGAACAGTGGTTTAAAAGAGTCGAGGGCTCTGGATGAAGTGATGGATCCATCTTATACTAAAAATGTTTTTGAAAACCACTGCTGGTGCATGAAATTGTGATCTCAATGGTGCCAACAACTTGGTACGCACAATTGTAATCTCAACTCTTTCTCACAACTTCACACAACTAACCAACAAGTGCACTGGTTCGTCAAAGTAATAAACCTTACGTGAGTAAGGGTCGATCCCACGGATATTGTCGGCTTGAAGCAAGCTATGGTCATCTTGTAAATCTCAGTCAAATAGATTCAAATGGTTATGGAGTTTTGATAATAAAAAGAAAAATAAAACATAAATTAAAGATAGAGATACTTATATAATTCATTGGTGGGAATTTCAGATAAGCGTATGAAGATGCGTTATTCCTTCTGAATCTCTACTTTCTTATTGCCTCCATCCAATCCTTCATACTCCTTTCTATGGCAAGCTGTATGTTGGGTGTCACCATTGTTAATGGCTACTTCCCGTCCTCTCAGTGAAAATGGTCCTCTACGGTTTTTGTACGGCTAATCAACTGTCAGATTTTTCGTCTCGGATGAAAAATACCATGCACATATATCGTATGGCTAATCAGCTGTTGGTTTTTGATCGTATAGGAATAGGATTTACTATCCTTTTGCGTCTGTCACCATGCCCTACAGTCACGAGTTTGAAGCTCGTCACAGTCATCCCATCCCAGATCCTACTAGGAATACCACAGACAAGGTTTAAGACTTTCTGGATCTCAAGAATGCTGCCAATTGATTCTAGCTTATACCATGAAGACTTTGATCTCAGATTCAGATGCTCCATTGTCAGAGGGGAGTCTATGTGAATCGTTGATTAGAAACCTAAGAGATATACATTCAAGCTTGTTTTCATGTAGAACGGAAGTGGTTGTCAATCACGCGTTCATGAGTGAGAATGGTGATGAGTGTCACATAATCATCACATTCATCATGTTCTTGTGTGTGAATGAATATCTTAGAATAAGAATAAGCATGAATTGAATAGAAGAACAATAGTACTTTGCATTAATACTCGAGGAACAGCAGAGCTCCACACCTTAATCTATGGTGTGTAGAAACTCCACCGTTGAAAATACATAAGTGAAAATAGGGTAGGCATGGCCGAATGGCCAGCCCCCAAAACGTGATCGAGAGATCAAAATAATCTAAAGATAGTCTCCAAAATGATCTAAAGATATGTGTACAATAGTAAAAAGTTCTATTTATACTAAACTAGTTACTAGGGTTACAAAAATAAGTAAATGATGCAAAAACCCACTTCCGGTCCCACTTGGTGTGTGCTTGGGCTGAACATTGAAGCTTTCACGTGTAGAGGTCTTCCTTGGAGTTAAACGCCAATTTGTAACTTGTTTCTAGCGTTTGACTCTAGCTTGCAACTTGTTTCTGGCATTTAACACCAGAATAGGGTAGAAAGCTGGCGTTGAACGCTAGTTTGCATCATCTAAACTCAGACAAAGTATGGACTATTATATATTGCGGGAAAGCCCTGGATGTATACTTTCCAACACAATGGAGAGTGCACCATTTGGGTTTCTGTAGCTCCAAAAAATCCATTTCAAGTGCAGGGAGGTCAGAATCTAACAGCATCTACAGTCCTTCTTCAGCCTCTGAATCAGATTTTTGCTCAGGTCCCTCAATTTCAGCCAAAAAATACCTGAAATCACAGAAAAATACCCAAACTCATAGTAAAGTCCAGAAATGTGAATTTTTCTTAAAACCTAATAAAAATATACTAAAAACTAACTAAATCCTACTAAAAACTATCTAAAAACAATACCAAAAAGCGTATAAATTATCCGCTCATCACAACACCAAACTTAAATTGTTGATTGTCCCCAAGCAATTAAAAACAAAATAGGATAAAAAGAAGAGAATATACAATTAATCCCACAGTATCAATGAAACTTAGATCTAATTAGATGAGCGGGGCTTGTAGCTTTTTGCTTCTGAACAGTTTTGGCATCTCACTTTACCCTTTGAAATTCAGAATGATTGGCATCTATAGGAACTCAGAATTTCAGATAGTGTTATTGATTCTCCTAGTTTAGTATGTTGATTCTTGAACACAGCTACTTTATGAGTCTTGGCCGTGGCCCTAAGCACTTTGTTTTCAAGTATTACCACCGAATACATAAATGCCACAGTCACATAATTAGGTGAACCTTTTCAGATTGTGACTCAGATTTGCTAAAGTCCCCAATTAGAGGTGTCTAGAGTTCTTAAGCACACTCTTTTACTTTGGATCACGACTTTAACCTCTTAGTCTCAAGCTTTCACTTGGACCTTCATGACACAAGCACATGGTTAGGGACAGCTTGATTTAGCCGCTTAGGCCATGATTTTATTTCTTTAGGCCCTCCTATCCATTAATGCTCAAAGCCTTGGGTCCTCTTTACCCTTTCCTTTTGGTTTAAAGGGCTACTGGCTTTTTCTGCTTGCTTTTTCTTTTTCGCCATTTTTCTTTTTTTCTATATTTTTTCGCTATTTTCTCTTTTTCACTACTTTTTCTTGCTTCAAGAATCAATTTCATGATTTTTCAGATTATCAATAACATTTCTCTTTGTTCATCATTCTTTCAAGAGTCAAAAATTTTAACATTCATAAACTTCACTATAAAAAATATGCATTGTTCAAGCATTCATTCAGAAAATAAAAAGTATTGCCACCACATCAAAATAATTAAACTAATTTCAAGATAAAATTTGAAATCCAAGTACTTCTTATTCTTTTGTAATTAGGCACATTTTCCATTTAAGAGAGGTGAAGGATTCATGGAGTTATTCATAGCTTTAAGACATAGACACTAGACACTAATGATCATGTAATAAAGACACAAAACATAGCCAAACATAAAGCTCAAAACTAAAAATAGAAAAATAAATAGACAATGAGATTAAGGAATGAGTCCACCTTAGTGAGGGTGGCGTCTTCCTCTTGAAGAACCAATGGTGCTCTTGAGCTCCTCCTTTAGTTGGTCCATTTTATAACTCAAGCCTTCCAAGGAGGTGTTGAGTTGTTCCCAATAGTTGTGTGGAGGAAATTGCATGCCTTGAGGCATCTTAGGGATTTCTTGATGAGGATCTTCCTCATGCTCTTGTTGAGTTCCATGAGTGGGCTCTTTTGTTTGCTCCATCCTTTTCTTAGTGATGGGCTTGTCCTCTTCAATGAGGATGTCTTCCTCTATGACAATTCCAGCTAAACTGCATAGGGATCACCTTTTTCTTGGCCACAACTTCATAGAAGTGGTCTTGATGGACCTTTGAGATGAATCTCTCCATCTTCCATGACTCGGAGGTGGAAGCTTTTGCCTTTCCTTTCCTCTTTCTAGAGGTTTCTCCGACCTTAGGTGCCATAAATGGTTATGGAAAAACAAAAAGAAATGCTTTTACCACACCAAACTTAAAAGGTTTGCTCGTCCTCGAGCAGAAGAAAAAAGAAAGAAGGGGAAGAAGAAGAAAATGGAGGAGATGGAGGGAGAGATAGGTTCAGCCAAGGGGTAGGAGAGTGGTTGTGATGTGTGAAAATGAAGGAGTGAAGAGGGGTATTTATAGGAAAAGATAGGGAGAGTGGCCGAATGGAATTGGATGGGTTTGGGAGGGAAAAGTGTTTGAATTTGAAAGTGAGGTAGGTGCGGTTTTTGGGAAAAAGATATGGAGGTGATTGGTGAAGAGAATATAGGGAAGATGATAGGATTTGATTGGTGAGTGGTGTTTTGGGTAGAGTGTTTATAGAGATGTGTGAGGGGGAGAAAGAGAAGTGGGGTAGGTGGAGATCCTGAGGGGTTAAGGATTTCTCATCCCTGCTCTTTTTAGGCATGCAAAAACGCCCTTAGAGTGCAATCATGGCGTTTAACGCCAGACTGCTGCTTGTTTTTGGCGTTAAACGCCAGCTTTTATTCCTTTTCTGGCATTAAATGCCAAGCTGCAACCTGTTTCTGGCATTTAACGCCAGTTTGTTGCTTCTTTCTGGCATTTAACGCCAGTTTGGTGCTTCTTTTTGGCGTTTAACACCCAGAATGGTGCCAGACTGGGCGTTAAACGCCCATTCTGCTACCCTTACTGGCGTTTAAACGCCAGTAAGTTTCTCCTCCAGGGGTGTGCTGTTTTTAATGCTATTTTTTATTTTTCTTTAATTTTTGCAGTTATTTTTTTGACTCCACATGATCATCAATCCTAAAAAAAGAAAATAACATAGAAAATAAAATTGGGTTGCCTCCCAATAAGCGCTTCTTTAATGTCAATAGCTTGACAGTGAGCTCTCATGGAGCTTCACAGATGTTCAGAGCATTATTGGGACCTTCCAACATCAAACTTAGAGTTTGAATGTGGGGGTTCAACACCAAACTTAGAGTTTGGTTGTGGCTTCCCAACACCAAACTTAGAGTTTGACTGTGGGGGCTTTGTTTGACTATGCATTGAGAGAAGCTTTTCTTGCTTCCTCTCCATGGTTATAGTGGGAGATCATTGGGTTTTAAACACAAGGTAGTCCTCATTCAATTGAAAGACCAACTCTCCTCTGTCAACATCAATCACAGCTTTTGCTGTAGCTAGGAAGGGTACTCCAAGAATGATGGGTTCATCCTCATCCTTCCCACTGTCTAGGATTATGAAATCAGCAGGGATGTAAAAGGCCTTTGACCTTTACTAGCATGTCCTCTACCTGTCCATAAGCCTTTTTTATGGATTTGTCTGCCATCTCTAATGAGAATTTGGTAGCCTGTACCTCAAAAATTCCCAGTTTCTCCATTACAGAGAGTGGCATTAAGTTTATGCCTGACCCCAAGTCACACAAAGCCTTCTTAAAGGTCATGGTGCCTATGGTACAGGGAATTAAGAATTTACCAGGATACTATTTCTTTTGAGGTAATATCTGCCTAACCAAGTCATTCAGTTCATTGGTGAGCAAGGGGGTTCATCCACCTAAGTCTCATTACCAAATAACTTGGCATTCAGCTTCATGATTGCTCCAAGGTACTTAGCAACTTGCTCTTCAGTAATATTTTCATCCTCTTCAGAGGATGAATAGTCAACAGAGCTCATGAATGGCAGAAGTTAGTTCAATAGAATCTCTATGGTCTCTAGATGAGCCTCAGATTCCTTAGGTTCCTCAAATGGGAACTCCTTTTTGTCCAGAGGACGTCCCATGAGGTCTTCCTCACTGGGATTCATGTCCTCCTCCTCCTCCCTAGGTTCGGCCACACCAAGCAAGTTTATGGCCTTGCACTCTCTTTTTGGATTCTCTTTTGTATTGCTTTGAAGAGTACTAAGAGGAGTTTTAGTGACTCTTTTACTCAGCTGGCCTACTTGTGCCTCCAAATTTCTAATGGATGACCTTATTTTATTCATGAAACTGAGAGTGGCCTTAGATAGATCAGAGACTATGTTTGCTAAGCTAGAAGGGTTTTGCTCAGAATTCTCTGTCTGTTGCTGAGAGGATGATGAAAAAGGCTTGCTATTGCTAAACCTGTTTCTTCCACCATTATTAAAGCCTTGTTGGGGCTTTTGGTGATCCTTCCATGAGAAATTTAGATGATTTCTCCATGAGGGATTATAGGTGTTTCCATAGGCTTCACCCATGTAATTCACCTCTGCCATTGCAGGGTTCTCAGGATCATAAGCTTCTTCTTCAGAAGATGCTTCTTTAGCACTGTTGGATGCATTTTGCAATCCATTCAGACTCTGAGAAATTATATTGACTTGTTGAGTCAACATTTTGTTTTGAGCCAATATGGCATTCAGAGCATTAATTTCAAGAACTCCCTTCCTCTGAGGCGTCCCATTACTCACAAGATTCCTTTCAGAGGTGTACATGAACTGGTTATTTGCAACCATGTCAATGAGTTCCTGAGCTTCTGCAGGCGTTTTCTTCAGGTGAATAGATCCACCTGCAGAATGGTCCAATGGCATCTTAGACAATTCAGACAGACCATCATAGAATATATCCAGGATGGTCCATTCTGAAAGCATGTCAGAAGGACACTTTTTAGTCAGTTGCTTGTATCATTCCCAAGCTTCATAGAGGGATTCACCTTCTTTCTGCCTGAAGGTTTGAACATCCACTCTAAGCTTGCTCAGCTTTTGAGGAGGAAAGAACTTGGCTAAGAAAGTCGTGACCAGCTTATCCCAAGAATTCAGGCTATCTTTAGGTTGAGAGTTCAACCATATTCTAGCTCTGTCTCTTACAACAAAAGGGAAAAGCATAAGCTTATGGACCTCGGGATCAACTCCATTGGTCTTAACAGTATCACAGATCTACAAGAACTCAGTTAAGAACTGAAAAGGATATTCTGATGGAAGTCCATGAAACTTGCAATTCTGTTGCATCAGAGAAACTAATTGAGGCTTTAGCTCAAAATTATTTGCTCCAATGGTAGGATTGAGATGCTTCTTCCATGGAAGTTGGAATTTGGTGCAGTAAAGTCACCAAGCATCTTCCTTGCACATCCACCATTGTTATTAGTTTCGGCCATCTCTACTTCTTTTTGGAAAATTTCAGTAAAGTCCTCTTCAGAGTGTTGTATTTTAGCTTCTCTTAGCTTCCTCTTCAGAGTCCCTTCAGGTTCCGGATCAGCTTCAACAAGAATATTCTTATCCTTGCTCCTGCTTATGTGAAAAAAGAAGAGAACAGAAAAGAAGAGGAATCCTCTATGTCACAGTATAGAGATTCCTTTATGTGAGTAGAAGAGAAGAAGAATAGAAAAGGAAAAATTTGAACACAGAGAGAGAAGAGAAGAGGGTTCGACTTATGAGTGGAATAGAAGTGTTAGTAATTAAATAAATAAATAGAAGAAGATGAGAGGGAGAGAATTTTGAAAATTGTTTTTGAAAAAATGGTTAGTGATTTTCGAAAATTAAGAGAAGAAATAAAATTAAAATTAAAATTTGAAACAATTAGTTAATTAAAAAGAATTTTTAAAAAGGGTGAGGAATTTTCGAAAATTAGAGAGATAAAAGTAGTTAGGTGGTTTTGAAAAAGATTAGAAATAGTAAAACAAACAAAAAAATCAATTAGTTAGTTGAAAAAGATTTGAAAATCAATTTTGAAAAGATAAGAAGTTAGAAAAGATTTTGAAATTAAAGTTTGAAAAAGATATGATTTGAAAAAGATATGTTTGAAAAGATATGATTGAAATTTATTTTGAAAAAGATTTAATTTTTAAAATCAGAATTAATGACTTGACTCACAAGAAATCAAAAGATATGATTCTAAAATTTAAAGTGAGTCTTTCTTAACAAGAAAGTAACAAACTTGAAATTTTTGAATCAAAACATTAATTGTTAGTATTAATTTCGAAAAATATGATGTAAAAATAGGAAAAAGATTTTGAAAAGTTTTGAAAAAGATAAATTTTTGAAATTGAAATCTTGACTTGACTAACAAGAAACAACTTATTTTAAAAAAGTTTTGACTAAGTCAACCCAAAGATTTCGAAATTTATGAGTGAAATAAGGAAAAGATATTTTTTATTTTTTGAATTTAATGAGGAAAGAGAAAAAAACAACTAAATGACTCAAAACATAAAAAAAATTAAGATCAAAACCAATGATGCATGCAAGAACACTTTGAATGTCAAGATGAACACCAAGAACACTTTGAAGATCATGATAAACACCAAGAACTTATTTTTGAAAAAAATTTTAAGAAAAGAAAAACATGCAAGACACCAAACTTAGAAATTTTTAATGTTTAGACTCTAAGAATTCAAAAATACATATGAAATACAAGAAAAGAAACAAAACAAGAAAATATGAAGATCAAACAAGAAGACTTACCAAGAACAACATGAAGATCATGAAGAACACCATGCATGAGTTTTCGAAAAAAAAATTTGGAAAAATTAAAAATGCAATTGACACAAAACTCAAAACTTGACTCTAGACTCAAACAAGAAACACAAAATATTTTTTTGTTTTTATGATTTTATTAATTTTTTTGGATTTTTCGAAAATATCTTTTTGGAAAAACGAAAACAAAGAAAAATTTTGAAAGATTTTTGAAATTTTTTTTAAAACAAAATAAAGGTTGAAACAAGAAGAAATTTACATAATTTGTGATCTCAATGGCGCCAACAACTTGGTACGCACAATTGTAATCTCAACTCTTTGTCACAACTTCGCACAACTAACCAGCAAGTGCACTGGTTCGTCCAAGTAATAAACCTTACGTGAGTAAGGGTCGATCCCACGGATATTGTCGGCTTGAAGCAAGCTATGGTCATCTTGTAAATCTCAGTCAGGCGGATTCAAATGGTTATGGAGTTTTGATAATAAAAAGAAAAATAAAACATAAATTAAAGATAGAGATACTTATGTAATTCATTGGTGGGAATTTCAGATAAGCGTATGAAGATGCGTTGTTCCTTCTAAATCTCTGCTTTCCTATTGCCTTCATCCAATCCTTCATACTCCTTTTTATGGCAAGTTGTATGTTGGGTGTCACCGTTGTCAATGGCTACTTCACGTCCTTTCAGTGAAAATGGTCCTCTGTGGTTTCTGTACGGCTAATCAACTGTCAAATTTCTCGTCTCGGATGAAAAATACCATGCACAGATATCGTATGGCTAATCAGCTGTTGGTTTTCGATCATGTAGGAATAAGATTTACTATCCTTTTGTGTCTATCACCACGCCCTACAATCGCGAGTTTGAAGCTCGTCACAGTCATCCCATCCCAGATCCTACTCGGAATACCACAGACAAGGTTTAGACTTTCCGGATCTCAAGAATGCTGCCAATTGATTCTAGCTTATACCACGAAGACTCTGATCTCAGATTCAGATGCCCCATTGTCAGAAGAGAGTCGATGTGAATCATTGATTAGAAACCCAAGAGATATACATTCAAGCTTGTTTTCATGTAGAACGGAAGTGGTTGTCAATCACGCGTTCATGAGTGAGAATGGTGATGAACGTCACATAATCATAACATTCATCATGTTCTTGTGTGCGAATGAATATCTTAGAATAAGAATAAGCATGAATTGAATAGAAGAACAATAGTACTTTGCATTAATACTCGAGGAACAGCAGAGCTCCACACCTTAATCTATGGTGTATAGAAACTCCATCGTTGAAAATACATAAGTGAAAATAGGGTAGGCATGGCCGAATGGCCAGCCCCCAAAATGTGATCAAGAGATCAAAATGATCCAAAGATAGTCTCCAAAATGATCTAAAGATATGTGTACAATAGTAAAAAGTTCTATTTATACTAAACTAGTTACTAGGGTTACAGAAATAAGTAAATGATGCAAAAATCCACTTTCGGGCCCACTTGGTGTGTGCTTGGGCTGAACATTGAAGCTTTCACGTGTAGAGGTTTTCTTTGGAGTTAAATGCCAATTTGTAACTTGTTTTTGGCATTTGACTCTAGCTTGCAACTTGTTTCTGGCGTTTAACGCCAGAATAGGACAGAAAGCTGGCGTTAAACGCCAATTTGAGTCATCTAAACTCAAGCAAAGTATGGACTATTATATACTGCTGGAAATCTCTGGCTGTCTACTTTTCAACGCAATTGAGAGCGCACCATTTGGGTTTCTATAGCCCCAAAAAATCCATTTCGAGTGCAGGGAGGTCAGAATCCAACAGCATCTACAGTCCTTCTTCAGCCTCTGAATCAGATTTTTGCTCAGGTCCCTCAATTTCAGCCAGAAAATACCTGAAATCATAGAGAAACACATAAACTCATAGTAAAGTTCCAGAAATATGAATTTTGCTTAAAAACTAATAAAAATATACTAAAAACTAACTAAATCCTACTAAAAACTATCTAAAAACAATGCCAAAAAGTGTATAAATTATCCGCTCATCAACTGCACTACTTTTTTATTGAGATTATGAGACGCTATACGCCCAACTGGGGCCGAGATTGGATCCCACCTGTCGAGGTAGCGGCGGCGGCGTAAGGCCGGTTTGTTCGTCCCACTTTCGCTTAGATGTGAGGTCGGTGGCAATAGATCCCCTCGCATCCCTTCGAATCATCAGAGCGTACAGGCGCAACACCCTGGATAGTGATCCGAGCACTATATCTGGGGGTTCCCACACCATGATTCCGAAGGGCAACATCTCCATGGAGATGTGTCGGGTTGGCAGTTGAACCGACACTGTGATATCACAGCCAATAGGGCAGGCATTCATCATGTGCATTTTCTATCTGTTTGTATGCTTTGCCGACTTGATATTATTTTTCTATCTGTATAACATGTCTAATTGCTATTTGAATTAATTTCTATACATGCTTCTATCTATGTTTTACATGTATTGTATATATTTGTGTTTTCTACTGGGATTGAGGAGGTTCAGAAGGCGGTGGCAATGGGATCGCATGGAGAATCGATTGGTGAAGGCTGTGGGGCAGCGGTGTTTGATTAGATTAGAAATCCCCTAAGATAGATCACCCTTTTATGGTGCTAAGGCTTAAGCTTTGTTAAGGTTTTATATATTAGGCTTATTTGGTTTAGAATGTTTGAAGCTTGAATTCTTGTGATGGATATGGAGTCTAGGATTGCCTTTGGCGTCCCGGGGTCTTATATCCTATATCACTGGGCACTATTACCATACTGAGAACCTTCGGTTCTCATACCATATTTTTGTTGTGTTTTTCAGATGCAGGTCGCAACCCACCTCGGTGAGTTGTTTGGTTGGTGACAGAAGCGGAGGATCCAGATACCATTTGGAGTCTTTTTGGTTTGTTTTGAATTTGTCTTTCGCTTTTGTATTTTTGTTTTGGCCTAGAGGCTTGTATTTGAGAGAGAACAAAACTTGTATAAGTCATTTTAAACTTCAATTTCTTTTGTCTGTATATCTGGCTAGTCGACTTAAACTCCGCGAGCCGTGGCTAGTTTCTTATGATATTACACTATTATACTATTATTTTTGTTTATATCACATCTGTTCTTTGTGCTTTAAGTTAGACATTTCGTTAGTTTGTTTTGCGCTTTTAAAGCCCCTTTTTGAACTATATTCTTTATCAGGCTTCTAGATAATATTATTCTTTCTATATATTATATGTATGAACTTAGAACTATCGTAATCCTTGATTAATCTTTGCTTTACGATGCGAGATAAAATTTAGACTAATTGGAGTGTTATAGGGACAAAGGTTATATTAGGATTTTTCAGAAAATTAGTGCAAAAATTAGGATTTTGATTAAGGGTAGAATTAAAATAAAAAAATTGACAGCAAGGATATAATTGAAATTTATTTGAAATGTTAATAATAAAATTCAATTCAATTCAATTAAATGTTAAGAATAATTTTGAACAAATTTAAAAATTTTAAAAATAAAAAACATACTTTATCCTACAATTAATTAATGATATTTTTGTTTATTTATTTTTTTAGTATGAGTAAATTCAATAGTCATATCATATATATGATATAGGTGGATTCCAATATAACTATGTTATGATAGTTGTGGTAATTATGTAAGTGTGTTCAACACTTTTTAAAAAGTTTTGTTTAATAATAAAAAAGCGTTACTTAAATTTTAGTAATATTTTTTGAAACACCATGACTACCGTAAATACACACACATATACGTATATACGCACACATGCAGTTACGAAAATGAAAATTGATTATTTTCATTTATATATATATATATATTAATTCTTCTCTTTTATAACTTTTAAAAAACCTCCTCTTCAATCCATTTAAAATTTTTTGTGTTTACTACCATTAATTTTATTCATTTTTAAGAAAAAATAATTTTTTACAAAAATACCCTTTAGCAAAAATTTTGTTTACCAAAATATCTTTTAACAAATTATCTTTCTATTGATTAACTTGTATTTTTTTAAAATATTTTTTAAAAAAATTTTAATGATTAAATTATTTTTTTCTAAGATACCCTTCAATAATTTTTTAATTATTAGAGAACTTGCTTTGTAAAGATGTGAAGAAATGAAATATTAATTTTTTATATTTTGAATTTATCCATCTCAGATTTATTTTTAAGTTTTGATAAAGTTGTTAATAATTTTCAATAGTTCTATGAAATAAAAGTTGTTAATAATTTTCAATAGTTCTATTAAATAAATTATATATTAATATTAATTGTTATATATATTAACAGTGGTAAGATTTTTTTAATTTAATGTTAAAATAATATATATTGATATCGAAAAATTAATAATAAAATACAAAAATAATTATCAACAAAAATTTTTGCAAAATCACAATTTAATAATTAAAAAATTATTGAAAGGTATATTAGAAAGAAAATAATTTAATCAGTAAAAAATCATTTATTAAAGGATATTTTGAAAAACAAAATTTAATAACAAAATATAAAATTTTTGCTAAAAAGTATTTTTGTCAAAAATAATTTATTTTTTTTAAAAAATAGATAAAGTTAGTGTTAATTAACACAAAAAATTAAAATGAATTAAAGATGAGATTTTTTTAAAGTTATAAGTGAAGAGAATGTATATTTTACAAATAAAAAAAAAGTATCGTTTTAACATCTCTCAAAAAAAATTTCTTCTAATAATAATAATAATAATAAAAAAGAAAAAAATGTCAAAGGAAAAACGTGGTTATAATAACACACGTGGACAATTATATAGAAGTTTTGATTATATCGTAAAATTACTTATCTCAAAAAAGCTTAAATTGAT
>NC_029778.3:59519768-59524341 GCF_000817695.3 Arachis duranensis
AGAGGCATCTTTTGCCGTATTGTTAAGAATAAAGTTGGAATGTCATATATCTTATGAGCGTTTCAATTGAGAGAGGCTGGAATCGACGGGAGGAGGAGCTAGCTGTTGGGTCCCTTTCCTTTTGGCGTCTTGCAAGTTGCAACTACCCACTCTTGTTGCTTTAATTTTAGCGGGTATCATGGGACATGGAAAAAAGCATCACAATAAGCAAAGGAATGTTAAAGGCCGTCATTATAATTTGATTTAACATCGGACCAATTTCATTTGTGAATTCTTAGTCAATGATATCGGTTCACTTGGTTTATATCACCATGAATTGGGTTTGATTTCTAGTTCCTTCGATTGTTGTTGAGCGGGATAATTAGGAAATAAGAAAAACGACTAAAATGTTGTTTAATAAGATGCTACATTATTAAAAATGAATAATATAAAATCAATAATTAACCAATCCGGACTTTAAATATTTAAAAAAAATTAAGATTTTTGGATGTGCATTGTATAACACTCTACCATACAGAGTCTTATGTTTAAGTCATAATTTAGAAATTGTAAGGTATTACGACCTCTAAAATAAAAATTTAGTACGTATAGTAGTATGAATAATTGATTATAACTAGGAGTCTTTGAAGGAAAAGGGGTAAAACAAAATCACAACTCGAAAGCACAACACTCCGATCGAAGACGTGACGAATAAAGGATAGGTTAACGTGAGATTATATATATACAAAGGAGTGTCAAAAATAGGAATATCAAAACTCAAAATCCGGTTGCGAAGATAACCGGTTCGAGCATAGCAATATATACATGTAAATAAAATAAGAAACCCCAAGAAAATTCGAAGGGACATAAATACAGAAAACCTATTCTCCAAAATCTCCTCTAAGAGGAGTCATCATAGTTTGTATTATTCAGTGGAGATAAAAGTATCTAAGCAAAACATATAAACCAAAATAGAGTCCCGAGAACAAAGGATCTTTGCTAATCCAGAAGTCTCCAGCATGCTTCAGCAAGAAGCCTCACGTCCTGCATCTGAAAATCACAAAATCTGCATGGGTGAGAACCAGAGGTTCTCAGTATGGTAACAGTGCCCACAGAATAATCCGCAGAATGCGTGTCAGGAATGTATGGTGTGAATTGCTCAGGCTCTTATTGTGCTTGTGTCTGTGGCGGTAGCGGTGGCAGTTGCGGTGGTGATGGTGGTGGTGGTGGTGGTTGTGCTTGTTGATTCTCCTGATTATGAATAGGATCACCCTCCTGATTCTCTTGCAGTACGAGATCTGACAGATGCAAGTGGTCGCCATATGTACCTCGGTACTAATGCAAGTAAATATCTAGATGATGCTGTGAGGGCACCATGTGCTCGACAAGAACATGACTATACTGATTCGTCCAATGCATAACCTAAATTGAGTGGGTTCCAGACCAATCTTGATTCTTGAGACCTGTCAGAACATCGCCGTGTGCTTCACCTTGATCCCGCTCTTGATGAGGAACGCCCTGAGTCAAGACAAATTGCCTCCTCAGTCTATCAGATGCATTTCACTCAATATATTCAAAAGATATATAAGAGGAACTATGACACTCCAAATAGCCGAATACTGACGAATTTCAAGAGGAATCACGTCTGGATCGATCCGATCAATTGCATAAGCCTCCCAAACAAACTTTATACATTATGCAAGTAAAGGAGGATTACACACCGAATAATAATACGACTAAAGGAAAACAAATACTTATTTATTACAACATACCTATCCTTTTTGTAGACAAAACAAGTTTATATCCATTCCATCTCGTCCACATTATACCATTTATTCAATTATATTCATTTTCACTCCAAACAATCCAAAAATCAAAATAATATAACTCATTATTCATCAAGCTACCATCATCATTAATCATCATCGTCATCAATCATTCAAAATCATCAATCATCAACTCATTCTCAAGATAACTTAATATTTTCATCAGGGTTACTAACCCTTAACATACTTACATAATTCGACCTATCCTATGGTCATTTAGACTATATTTTCAAGTGACATTATATATTATCTATGAAAAACCAAAATCATACATTAATCGATTCCTTCCTAATACTCGTACACATCAAAATTCCTCCATTCCACAAGTTTCAAAGCTCCAATTTCTCACCAATCACTAACTCAACTCCCAAGGTTCAATCTCAAGCCTCCAATACCATCAATTTGATCCCAACACATACAATTTAATCTAATACCAACAATATCACTCAAAATCAATATAAGGTTCATAATTATCAATGATTCACAAGATTTAGTGGTTCCTCACCTTATCCACGGTCATTTGGGAGAAGACCCAACAAGTTTTCAAGGCTAATTCAATCCTAAAACACCAAAATTACATAATCTCTCAAAATCAAAATCCAAATTTTCCAAATTACAAAGAGGAAGGCTGAGTAAGAAATAGCTAGGTACTTACCACTTTGTTTGATTAGTTTTGTAGAGCTCGACGCGGTGGTCGCGTGGCCACAAACGATGCAGCGATCGGAACTCCAGATTGAAAATTATGATGACTTGAAATTTGAGAGCAAAGGGTTCAGGTTTTCCTTGTGTTCCTCCCCTTTCAGTGTGATTCAATGTGATTTTGGGGGAAATGATGCAAGTTTTAGCTTTTATAAGATGGGCTTTGGGTTCGGTTTAGGTCCGGTTGAATTAGTTCGGCTTATTGACTAATTTTTAGATCGAAACTTTTAAAATTAGTGTCAAAATTCGTATTTTTATTAGTTTTATCTCTTTAGATTAATAAATTTTAATTTTTTAATTTTTATTAATAATTAATTTATTAACTGATTATTTATCAATTATGTGGGGTTTACACTGATCCTTTTCATTATTAATAGTATGCATATTTTCAGATTCATAATAGTGGAAGCTGGTTCTTCATTAAAAATAATCTTTTGCATCAACCATTATATAGATGGAAGGATGTTTTGTTGGATTAGGATTAGGAATAAATCTGTGACCAATAGAAGGGTGCCATCTAGGATTTCTAACTTTTTTAACCCTACTTCAACCCTCTTGCTCATTAGTTACATCCTTTGTCTGGGTATTCTGCTCAGGTTCTAAGACTCCAAGGTGTGTTGAAAGTTCTCAACTAGGTTGAGATTCATAGTGGGATGCAACTAATTCTTGAGCAACAAATGGTTCTTTAACTATAGGTGGTTCTTGAGCTGCACCCCGTCCTTACACTGCTGGTTTCACTACCGACTAAGGGATATATCGTGTCAAAATTTCAGTTTCTAATACTTGATTGTAGTTAGAATTGGCTGCACACTCTCAGCATCCCCAGTTTCCATAAATGCTGATCTAGGAGATCTCTGATTAGTTTTGATATTTTTTTTTTTAGTCAGTGGATTGGACAACTCCCAATTCTAAGTACCTCAATGGATTGGACAACCTCTAATTCTAAGTACACAACACATCCACACACTCTTCACACATTTTATCACATTTTTCCTCAATTGCACTCTCTAGAGTTTGAATCCTAGACCTTTGAGATGGGGTGGGGGAGAATTCAACACATTGATTTTGGGTTTGGGCTGGGTTTCTTTGGTTAATATGTTCTTCAACTTGGCAGGGAGTCTGTGGTGGTTGAAAGTTGGATTGTGGAAGGGAAAATATGGGCTTGTTGGGCTTGGGTGTAGAGGTTTTGTCAAAGTTGGGCCTGCTCAACCACAACACTCTCTCCTACTCTCTTTTTCTTAGCTGGAGTGGGGATTTTCCTTGCACAAGTCTTCGATCAGATGCTATCTGGCGTCGTTGCAGTATTACTTGGAGGAGAAGGGGCAGATTTTGTTCTTCGAGCACTATTATCAACAACATTTGGAATGTTTATTGGATGCTCACAATAAACTTCTATCCTCAACAAATCTTGGATGAAAAACTGGTTCGGTATGTCAACGTTAACCCTCTTTATTTCTAATTTTTTCCCTCTAGTATACATCATTTTTCCATTTGAAGTAGCCATTTGTTCCAAAAACAAAATAAGAAATTATTAACACAAAAGTATAATCTTTAAAGTTATGTTGAATAATAGCTCTCTTATTTGTTGGTAAGCTAGTAAAGTTATTCTTCAAATTTATGCTCAACATGTTTATATTATTCAATTGATGAGTCAAATAATATTGTAAAATTTCAGTAATAGAATAATTAAATTGAAAGAAGTAATAAGTCACTCGTATATATACTTGCAATGACCAAATATATAAGAAGTAATAAGAGACTAGTATTTGTACACTGGCCACACTCAAATACAACTCAATACTGAATGATTAAATTTTCAAGCATAATAATTAAGCTTCTAGGCACATTTTTCAATCACATTATGCTTAGGACTAATTGAAAATTTAGTTTTTCTAAAATCCCAAAAAATGGAGCATAAAAAATAGTACTAATATCCACCATCTAACAAAATAAAAGAATGCAAACAGTCTCCAACGAATCAAACAATAATTCAAATGCAACAATAGCATAATTCCACAGAATCGAACGACCCTATAATTGATTTCTCTTTCAGAGCCACGACTGACAAA
>NC_029778.3:59524451-59545842 GCF_000817695.3 Arachis duranensis
CTGACAAAAAAAAAAAAAAATTAAAAATAGATATCACTGAGAGAATGTTCTTACCTTAATTGAGTTCCCGTCTCAAGCCCCAAAGTGATTCTAACTTAGTAGAGATGTTTCGCGCTGGTTGTGGAGTCTTAGAGGATCTTGATCATGGAAGTCATCTTCTCTTGTTCTTTTGTTTAGTGTTGCTGATTAAGAGTATAAGCTCTGCTATTGACATTTGGTTATATTCGACTAACAGAGGTTATTTTTCATGAATACAAGTTATTTTTAAATTTTTTATGGTCAATTTTATCAATATCTTAATTTTTCATGGTCAAATTTAGTACTTTAATCTTATATGAAACTAACCCATATTTGTTTCGTGTGGAGAAAGATGTGAGTGTAACCTTGGAGTAATCAAAGGGTATCGGAGAGATAGCCAAGTGATTAGATTTTTTTGAGGATTTCGTAAATAATAGGGTTAAATACGATTTTGGTCTTTAACTCAAGGAGTTAAAAATTTTTTTCGTTCTTAATATTTTTTTCTTATAAAATCGTCCCTAAAATTTAACTTAATTTTAAAATCTTCATTTTTATCAAATTTTTAATTTTTATTACTAAATTACCTCTAATTAATAATAATAATAATAACGCATTAAGGGGTGCTAAGGGGAAAATGGAGAAGGGAAAACGCATTAAGGGGAAGGAGGGTTTTAGGAAAGAAGAAGGGAAAAGGGGGTGGGGGTGTTCAGAGAAAAAAAGGGGGAAGGGAATCTGTTGCCAGCCCTCAAGAGTATCGTCATTCCTCGCGATTTGCACCGTTGCACCGTTGCAGTGCCTCTCTCATGATTCGCAGCTCTGTCGACCACCATAGTGCCCTCCTCGTCGCGATTTGCAGCCTGCCACCACTGCATCGTCGTTCTCGTCACAATTCGCGACATCGCCACCACTGCCGTAGCCTTTTCCACGCGATCTGCCACCAGCACCGCAGTTCTCCTCCCCTCGCGATTCGCAATTCACCGCCGCAGTCCCTCCTCCCCCACTACCGCCACAGCCTTTCTCCTTGCGATTAGTTCACATGTTCTCCCTCAAGGTCCCTGTAGTGTTGTTTTAATTTTTTTATTCCTTTTTTCTTTAATATTTTAGATTTAAAAGAAGGTGTTTTGCTTCTATTTATTCCGATGTTCTTGTTATTGTTGATACTTCTGGTCATAGTTGTCAGAACCGAACCGGTAATCGAACCGGTCAGGTTACTGGGTCACTGGGTCACTTGTTCAACCGTTGGGTTACTGGTTGAACCAGTTGACTCGGTCCTATGTAAATAAAAAATAAAAAATAGTCAAAAATTTAAAATTAAAATTTAAAATACATATTTTTACTAACATTTTAAAATATCAAGTTATTTTAAAATAATATAGAACATGAACAATAAATATTTTATTATTTTTACTCTATCATAAATATTTTTATTTAATTATGAAAAGAAAAAATAAGTGAGTTTATAATTATTGTTAAATAAAAATATAATTAATTTAAGAATGAGTGAGTTTATAATTAAAATAAAAATAAATTAAATAAAAGTAAACTTTTGATGAAAGATATCTATATGTATTATAATTTGCATTAATTTTAATAGAAAACATAGTGGTTTGGTGGTTGTGGAGCTTTTTGGTTTCCTTGAGGATAGGGATTTGAACCCTACCTCAAGCATTTTAGAAATATTTTCTCCCAAGTGGTTCGATCAGACCACCTCATCGGTTTGCACCGGTTTTAACCGGTTCAATTTCTTGTGCGGTTCAAATACTGGACCGGACCGATATAAGGTTCGGTTCACCAGTTTTTCGGTCGAACCGTCCGGTCTGGTTTTTACAACTATGCTTCTGGTTGCTTCTGTTTATTCTTTTTTTTTTCTTTTGTTGGAGAGAAAGGCAATACTCTATTTTAATTTGTTGCCTTCTATTTCTTCTAGTTCTCAATGTGTATTGCTTTGTTTATCTTCTGGTTGCCTTGTTTATCTGCTTCTATTATTCATGTGTATTGCTTCTGCTTCTACTTTTTTTTTGTTTTGTTTATCTGCTACTTGTTGCTTCTAGTTCTGCTTCTGTGATGGAGAAAAAGAAAAGGAAGAATAGAAAATGAGGATTTTGGGGAAGAAAGAAAAAGGTATTTTGGTTTAAAAGATGATTTTAAAATCACGTTAAACTTTAGGGATGATTATGTAAACAAAAAAAAGTTAGGAACGAAAAAATTTTTCGGCCCTTACCTTAGAAACTAAAATCGTACTTAATCTTAAGCAATATCATAGTTATCAAAACCAAATTGAAAATTAATCCGATCAGATTATTGGGTCACCAAGTTACTAATTCAGCCGATAGGTTATTCGTCGAACCATTTGACCCGATAATAATTAAATAAATATAAAAATTATAATAAATAAATTTTAAATGATGAAAAATAATAATAATAATAGATAAAAGTAAAAATAAATATTATATGAAGGATAATGTAACAGTTACCTTAACCGATATATAATATTATTAGCATCATATATAACAAGGAGAACGCTAGCCTAGTGGATGCTATGATGGAGGTAAGGCCTTGGACTTTATGGCCATTGGCCAAACAAAATATTATACTAATGCCACGTAAAATCCAACGATAAAATTCGCTAAAATCATTTCACGCAAAATCTGACGATAATTAGCGGATTTTTGTAGTGTTCCTCAAGAGGAAAATATAAAAATGCCAATAGTGGTAGAAGAAGGAAATGAGGAAAATAGGTTCTCCAAAAGTGTATTCATAGTATCACAAGACTGGACGTATGGTTGATACAAGCTATCATAAGCATGGTTTCCCTTAACACATGTAAAGGCCTAATTAAGCAGGGATTTGAGAATGCAAGAATTATTGTCAATTTGCTAGAATGTACACCAAGGCAAAAAGAGATGCTCTGCTTGCTCTCCTCTAACAAGAAGATGTACAGAACCTCTCTCATGTAGCAAATTTTTTGTAAGCTCGATCTCATGTTGCACATCTCTTATCAATTAAAGCTTTTATTCTTCTCACACTCATGAGTTGTACACGCTAGTGCCAATGACCATATCCTAACTCATTGAATTTTTTTTTTCAACTTTTAGGCATATTAGGCTCATTTTAGTAAAATTGCCAAATGATTCGCACACAACCACTTAAATATCTTGGAGAATTTCTTAATTTTTTTCCCTCAAATTTGCTCTCCCTAACTTTACTTTCTAAACTCACAAAAGACTTGTATTGCAAATTTACTTTAATGAGAAAGTCTAGGGGCCAACAATTTTATTAAAATTTGATCAGCACTTAATCAGCAAAAGAAAAATGAATAATCACACACCATTGGATGTAATCTCATAGTATTAAAAATACTAATAATGACTAATTGATAGTTACAAATCACAAAACCTGCTAGCCCCGAGCACTCAACATTAATTTTACTGATAAGACATGTGAGATTTAGGACAGGATTACTCGAAGGATGATTAGTACGGTTGAGGCAAAAGGAAGAGGCTATGCATGTTTGAAAGACCAACAGGCCAAAACACTGGATTCAGTTTTCTCATTTATGGCAGACAGGATGGTGGAGTGTGTTCTACTTGGCTCAAGTGATCCATTACTTGATTCTCCGCTCCACTCCTACCCTTAATCTCCAAATCAAACTCTTGGAGAAAGAGAATGCACCTAATGAGTTGAGGCTGCTTAGATTTCTTAAGTATAAAATAGAAATTGTCAAAGCAAAAAACAGTTGCTAGGATGAATAATGAATAATATGAGAGTTCTTACTATCACCAGTCTCTTGATTAGAGGCATCACAAATTAATTCAAACGACAAACTCTGAATAATTGGAGTGGTGGTAAGTGTTTCCTTTAAAGTGTCAATTGTGATCAAAGTTGAACTCGACCTCCTTTTGCAACAATGAGGTGAGAGGTAGAGCAATGCAACCACTTAAAGTCTTTGATGAACCTTCAATAAAAGAAACACCCGCATCAAATCTCATTTCTTTGTCTACTCCATAAGTCAGCAAAGTTGTCACTAATAGTTACCAATCAAGTGGCTGACACTGCAAATTAAGATTGTACCTTTCTCATCAGTAGAACACCATATCCTCCACTCAAGGATAAACTCCATATGAAATCTTGTTCACCAAGCCTCTATATTACCAATAGATAAAGACTTTTGGTTGTTTGGCCTATGAAGCAACTCAACCATCTTATAAAAAAAGTTGTTTGATGCCGAAGCTGAGTTGATAGTTTTTCTAGGCTATATATGCATTAGGTTACAAAGGTTATGTTACAAGTTATACAATCTAAAGACACATTAATTCATCAAATCAAGAGTTGCAGAATTTCATGAGGTTATTTTCCCTTTCGAGCTTAACTCAGATTCTGCTACCATGACAGACCTATTCACATATTATATTCTACCTATGACAATCTCAGACTAACCTTGCAACCAACATCAACTGCCAATGAAAGCTCCACAAGTAGATACAACAATAATAGCGTTAAGTGTGAAGATTGAAGGAAAGCAATAAATGAGGAGTTGAATGCCTTAAAAGCATACAAGCACATTATTGGTTGCAAGTGAGTTTACAAGGTGAAGTACAAGGCTGCTGGAACTCTAGATAGATACAAAGCTCGGTTGATAGCAAAAGGTTACGCGCAATAGCCCAGAGCAAATTTCAGAGACACATTCTACCCAGTTGCAAAACTCATTACTGTTAGAGTGTTGCTGTCAATAGCAGCCATCATCAATAATTGGAAATTTCTCTTATTAGATATCAACAATGCCTTCCTAAATGGTAACGTAGATGAAGAAATCTATATAGAGAGAGACATTCATTTGGGGAATCTAAGAAAAGGGGAGCAGCTAGTTTGGATGCTCATAAGGTTTTTGTATGTTCTTCGGCAATCTGAGAATAATTATTAAATTCTGAGCAACTTAAAGCATTTCCTTAGTCTGGAACTTTTTAGATCGCATTATCTAAGGACACTGGTTTCTTGGTTTGCATGCCAGCTACAATTGAAGGCGATCAGATTCAGATTGATAACGTGTCTTAGAATACAAGTATTATTGGCAATAATCTTCAGGTCCGGTATGAATATCATGTAACAGAGCTGGCACAATACAAGTTAGCTCCAAAGCTATCCCATTTAATTTAAATAGCTTCCACCAACTGCTAAGATACTTAAAGGCTCCTCCTTAACAGGATTTCCTTTTTCTTTCAAGTTCCATCTTAAATGTCATTGCAAATGCAAATGTTGATTGGGGATGCTACGTACTTAGATACAACGATATCCACAACTGGATACTGTGTCTTCCTTAGAGATTCACTAAACTCTTCAAAATCCAATAAAGAAGGTGTTCCAACAAAAAATGCTCAGCAAATTCTACAACCGTAGTAATATGGATAGTTAGATTACTTGAATTTTTTCAGATTCTCATATTTCCTCAATGATGATGATAGTATGTCAGAAATTTATTTATATGGATGACCTCTAATCTTGCCACTTTTTTCAAGACAAGGTGGCAACATGATTTCTAAAATTGGTCCACATTCCGGGAAAGCATCAAATTGCAAACAATCATATTAAGTAAACTAAAATCAGCCACTAGTATATAATACATATTAGAATATAAAATACACATTAAAAATAAGTTAAATAATACATGTTTTTATACTTAAATATATAGGCTACGTTTGTTTACAGAAATAGGACATTGAGACAGGGATACTAAGACACAAAATTATGTTTGATATATGAGACATGAAAAGAGACATTGTGTCCAAAGACACTGAGACATAGACACAGTGGTACACAGTGACACATGTCTGCTATTTGGTTTGGTGAGACATAGATTTTCGAAGGATACGGATGGACACGAAGACATTAAATTTGTATACCTCCAATTTAGTGAGATACTAAGACACAACTTGTGAGACACTAATTTTTTACTCTTTTTACCCTTATTGAAATTTTAAAATTTGTCCTCTTATCTCCCTAAACCTTTCTTTTTTCTCTTCCTCTTTTAGATTCTATAACTAAATTTATATTTCTATTTTCTTCAAAAAAAATTGTACATTTAATTTTTTATTTATTTAAATTTTGATTAATCTTTGATAAATTCTGAGCTTTAGTTTTTTATTTTTTTTAAAAAATAGTAATAATAGTAAAACTTGTGGTAGAATGAAGGGTAATTCAGTCTTTTTAAAATATGTGTGTCTTGTTCTTTATTTTTACCGAATACAATACATAGACACAAATATTTTATGTCCATGTCTTTAATATCTATGTCTTTATGTCTATGTCTGAAATAGTATATTTTGTGTTTATCCTGACAATAAGGACATAAAGATACTAACAAGAGACACAACTTATTTTTCATTTTTTTCATTATTCTTGTTAATTTTTTATAGTTATATATTTTTCTTCTAAAATTTTTTGGATGAAAAAAATGAAAATAAATGAAATTTTCATAATTTATTCTAGTTTATCACCAAATAAAATATAAGAACACAAAATTTTGTATTTTTGTCATTTGTATGTCTTATCTTGTCCTGTTCTAAAAAAAATGCAGTCACAATAATTGATTTTGCTGATTGATTTTAATATACAAATAACATTTTTGAATTGGAAATTTCTTAACTAATTAAGTCAGTCACTCACAACAACTAAGTTCAAATACCTAATATGCAAGTTGGGAAGATTTTTTTTTCCTTACATTTTGCTCCAAATTGAGGGAAAATACCATCAGAGAATGTGATTATAGTTAATTGAAAGTAGTTGTAGGCGGTGGGACTAATTTAGTTTAAACTCCCCTTGCTTAGATGGCAAGACAGTTATTGACTGTACTTTTAAGTTAGTCATGATTTGGACCTTTTTTTTTTTATTTAAAGTCATGTATAACAAATACAACAAAATATCTTTTTAGATCCACCCTTTTAAATGTCACCTTTCACTTTATATAAATTGAAGTTGTTACAAATAACTAATAAAATAATCAACATAGACTTCACCTTAAAGGAAAAAAGAAACAAGGAATAACGAATAATGAATTATTACATTATACATGTTTTAATAGTGTATATACAGTGTTCGTTTAATCTTCAACCGTATTTTCTTCTACTTTTGATCTTTCCATTCTGTGGTGGTGGCAACACTTTTTTCTTGTCCATGAGTGGTTGATTCAAAGAACGATTCCATGTCTTGTTCCATGTCTTTTGCCTACATTCATCAAAATTGAAATAGTTGACAAACGGTATTCTATTCAAAATAAACCTGGCTAGCTTGCTAGGATTTTCCCTTTATGTCACATTTAATAATCAAAGGATAATAAACCTTCCAGTTAGACCTTCAAAAGATTAATCTCCAACAAGTAAATATTCTTATTGGCTACAAGAAAGAAACCTCAGCACGCCATATACAAATCTCAATTGCAAAATGAGTTATTATGTCAACTTAATGCATGATGCCATGATGCTGACTAAGAGATGCGGTTCAAATTCTACTATATATTAAATATATATATTAGTATAGTAGTTATTACTTTATTACGTAGCTTTTAGTTTTTTTTTTAAAGGTGAGAATGTAAAATAACGAATGATGTTGCACCAAAAAATAAATTAATAGAAGTAAGAGGGCATTAGGTAGAAAAACGTGAAAGAATAATAAAATGAAGTTACGTGCATGGTGCAAATAATTAAAGTTCTCAACCTTTTCTAATGCATCTTCTGCGGCTTGGGCATGTTTGTCTATATCTTGAGCTACTTTTTCAACAAACTGAGCAGCGTCATGAAGCTTTCCCTCAGGAACAATCTTGGCAACATCTTCAGCTACCTTCTCCACCCCTTCCGCCACTTCTTCCACTGCCTCCGCTATCTTTTCCGCTTCCTTCATTCTTGTTTCTATTTTCTCTATATACATATAAGGTACTATCATCATCATCATTTTTTTCTAATCAATCCGTCATGCCAATAATATATAAATTCGTCTTAGATTACAATTCTATTTAATGGTTTATTGCTGACTTATATAAATCCGTCATGCCAATAATAATATTTTTAAATAAATTATAATTATATTTTTATATTTTATGAATATTAAAATATAAATTAATTTTTTAAAATATTTTTAATATCTTTTTAATTAAGTAAAATATTTTAGACAATTTTAGTATTAATAAATAATACTATATGTTATTCTAAACTTATCTAAAAAAAATATGGGCTAAGAATAAAGACATATACAGTGAGTATTTAGATATGTCTAATACAAGTGTGTCCAAAAGAATATTTTTTTTATTCAAACACAGTCCGACACAAAAATTACACATGTACATACTGGAACTCAATGAAATATTTGAGTTTCATAAGCGATAATAAGTGATGATAACATGACAAATTAAAATAGACCATTTCTAAATTTTACTAGCCAAACAAAATTAAAATCAAAGAACAAAAGTTAAAAAAAAAAACTGTATATTCTATATAAAAAAAAACTTGTTTAAACGTAAAATCTCGTCTAATTTACACGGGATCAACGAACTAATAGGACTGATAATTAATGAATTAAGAAAACTGCAGTTAATGACATGGAAATTCTAAGTTCTCTCACCTTTGAGTTGTAGCAAAGGACCCCATTTGCCCCTCGAAAAGGATAAAAGTATCGTGAATATCGTTCCTATGATCCAGAATTTCCTGCTAGATGGCAATGTCCCCAACGTAAATGCTAATTCTTTAGAGATTATCGTTTCTCTTTTGGTTTTTCTCCAAATTTAAACTCAATTTTAACGCAGAAAATCTCTTCATTAATAGAAATTTTCCAACGATAAAAATTCAAATATTATTTCCAACTTTATTGTTTACAATGCAAAAATTCAGCTATTTATAAATTAACTATTATATAAGAATACATATTTGGAGTTCAAGAAAAAAAATTTTTAATTATATTATTTTACTTAACAAACATATCAAGGCATCTAATGGAATCAAGGTGAATTAAATTTATTTATTTTAAGTCCTAAGAAGCATGTTTTCACTCTTAAGCACAATTAAGGGAGGATATACAAAACCATGCTATTTCATTGAATAAATGTGGGTAAAAGGTGATAAAATCCCCTAAAATCAGTACAAGATAAACCCTACAAATGGGGTTTATCAGAGGGTTAGTAAAATTTATTGTTTTGACCAGCAGTTAGTCAATAATATTTAAAAATATGGGCTAAAAATATGTTATTAGATTATTAGACTAAAAAAAAAATTAATAATAAAATAATAACAAAAAATAATAATTTTTTAATGATCACCTAGTTTTTTTCAAAGAGAAATTACTCTTTCCTAAAATAAAAAATTACTCTAATATTTCTCAAAGACTTGCAAGTAGTCTGAAAAAAAAGACTTGTCAAGGAGGGAGAAATTATTACTTGTACGTTATTTCACATTATTAAGTGTAATGGCATATATAGAAAACTAAGAAGAGATTAATTAATTCGTTGATTGATTGGAGGAACTAACGAGTAAATATAATTACCAATGAGCAGGTGAAGAAGAAGGATCAACTGGACCGGGTTGAGTACTGCCAAACACACTCATATTCCTGAAAAAATAAATAAATACATAAACAGTCAACATAGAATTTAAATTTATGATTCTCTTAGCTTTAGATATTTGCAAATTTTTATTTTTCCGCACTAACATAATCGGAATTGAAATATTGGAAGGACTATTATATTATATACGTACATCTTTCTAGTGGTGGTGTAACTTGGAAATCTGAATAATCCTAAGTTGTGTTCCAAAACATAGCAGCGATTATTTTTGATGATGTTGGAGTTGATTCGAACGTGATGATGAGTGGTTGGAGGGAGGCCAACTTTTGAAGCTTGAGTTTTGTCCAATGTCCCTAAGCCAAAGCAAGTAACCTTTTGGGTGATGGAAATTGTGTTTGCCATTGATATGTTGGAGATAGAATTTAGTGTTTGCAAATCCTAACAACGTTGTTGGTGAGATTTTTATATCGAGAGGTAACATTTGAAGGGAATAATGGCGTGGCATATATACGAGTATATTTTTTTGGTAAACGGTATGACTTTTAGATTAGGTTATTTTCAATTGCAAGTTGCAAGTTTCGGAAGTAATTAATGCTCAAGTTTCAGTGTTTCGATCAATATTATGTATTGACAATTCTGATTAATCCCTACTATATGATACATAATACATATCACGATTTTTTTAATCATTTTTTATTTTAAAAATTTATCCGTATACCTTAAACAATTTGAATTTGTACTCTCATTCATCAAAGTATAAAAAATCAAGGTGCTGAAAACCGATTCGAACCGCCGATCGAACCGGTCGAATTATAAACCGACAAAAATATCAGTTCGGATTAATGCCAAAACCATCCAATTAAAAAATCGTTATCGGACTGTCAAACTGGCCGGAAAGCAGTCGATTGAACCGAACCTTAAATCGACCAATTTTTGGAGTTTTAGCAAAAATACTACCGTTTTAATCACTTTTGATGCACGTACTAAACGTCTGAATCCCTAAGCCTAAGCATAACCCAACGTCTCATCCCACCCAACCCAGCACAACGGGCAGCAGTCTCTCTCCCTCCCTTCACCTTTAAGCTCGTCATTCTTGTCACCGCCGACGAGCTATCTTCGTCACTTCCGTCCATCCACTGGATTGCTGCCGCACCGTCGCAAGTTAGAGCTTCGAAGATTACAATTGCGTTCATACAGCTCTCCACCATCGTCGCCGTTTCAGCTCTGGAAGCACCATCGCCAGACTCGCCTCCTGCCTCCGTCGCGCAGTTCTATTCTACCGTCGTCAGCGTCAGCTCGTTCCACATGTGAGTTCTATGAACCGATTTCCCCTCTGTTCTATGCTTCTGCCTTCTAGCTTCTAGGTTTTTTTAAACAATAATTGTTGAATAATTAATTAATTATTGTTGAATAATCTGTAAACTTGTTATGGGTTGAATAATTGTTAATTAATTTGTGAATTTTGCTGCTATTATTGTTTAAATAATTGCTTTTAATTAATCTATGAAAATGTTATTGGTCGAATAATTGTTAATTAGTCTATGAATTTTGTTGTTATTATTGATTAAATAATTATTGAAGATTTATTGATTAATCTGTGAATTTTTTCTACTGTTATTAATTGAATAATTATCGAATAATCGTTTTTAGTTCATCTGTAAATCTTGTTGTGGGTTGCTGTGATATTGTTATAGATAATTGTTGGATTCATTTATTTATATTCCACTATTCACATTTAGATGATTGTCATTTAAATATGCACTGGTAAAGCTTGGATGACTATTATATCCCTTTGTGATGCTTTGTTACATTTTAAGGTACTTGCTGAGCATGAGATAGTGAGATACACTGCTGTTTTAGGAGTTTCATAGATCAATGAATATACAACTTAGACTTTCTAGGGTAAATCTTTGTTATTGTCTAATGCTAATGAATTTTCTAATCTCTTACTTCATATTTGAGGTTAGAGATGTGAAATATAATCGTAGGTTTATTTAGTTATATTGGTTGTGATTCTTGCTCTTTAAACTTAACTTTTTGGATAAAGTTTTTATGGTGGAAAGTTCTCGATCTATTTATTTCTGTGTTAATTTAATTTGATTACTCGTGTATAAAGTTTTGTGATGTAGTATGGGTGTGGAGTTCAAGTTAAGTGGTTACATTGACAGTTTAAAAATACTAATTATTGTGTAGAGTTTTATTTGTTTCATTTTGGATTCTTCCTTGTTTCATTTAGATTCTTCCCGTTGCAATGGAGAAAATGAAATTGAAAATGCATAGAAAAATGCATAGAAAAATTAATTGGAGCTGGTCTAGTGATTAAATTGGATGTTTATTTATAATTTATTTATTATTTTATTTTAAATTGTTTTTTTTGTTGGACTGGTTAAATTAATAAACCAGTAATTAAAGCAGTTCGATCACCGATTCGATTTTCAGAACCTTGTAAAAAATTATCTCTCTCTTTCTCTCTCCATATATATATAACCAATGAATTTGAATCCTCTAAATTTTAAATTTTATATTAGTAAAAAAAATGTTAAACTTCATTTTTGTTCCCTATATTTATACTTTTTTTTCTCGTTTTTCTCCATCGCTATAAAATAGCATATTTAGAAAGATTTATCGATAAATTTTTTTTGTCATTATCGGTAAATTTATTGGTATAATTTCTCAGTGAGTGAAAAGTTTATCGATAATTTTTTTTAATTGGAAAATGACCTGCAAATTTTAACTCGTTACCAGCAAAACGATCTTCTAAAATGAAGTTCCAAAATTTGACAAGGTTACCAAATTACAGACTAATTTTCATTTATAATATCGCACTTACAAAACGAGGAAGTTTTCCGAAATTTGACGGATTCATTCTTTCTAAATTTGTTTATGCATATATCAAGCACAAAATTTAATTTAAAGTAATAAAATATATTTAAGTATATGTATAAAAGGAGCCATCATGAATTATTTTGAAATCCCATTACTATATGTATCTTTTCTAAAAAAATATTACAATGGTATTAAATAATATAGGTCACACCTAATTTTATTTAATTTAATCATTACTATACATATTTTATTTAATTTTATATTGATGGAAGAATTAAAATAAGTCTAATCAACCAATTTAAAATATTATTTTAATCATATTGAGATGTTACATTGGTATTTAATAGTCTATGCTAGTATTGTGTTAATAGTAGTTGAGTTAGAAATGAATAAAATTTATAAAAAAATTATAAACTTATTTGATCATTTATAAAAATGAGAGACTATTTTAATTCTCACTGAAAATATTAAGAAATGTTTTAGGCATTACCTGTAAAACTTAATATAATTTTAATATACATTATAAAATTATCATTCACAAGAAAGATTTTAAAATTTATGATTATCACAAATAGAAATGAGTAGAGTTATTAACCTTGATCCATGATAATAATGATATTAGGAAAAATTCACTTTGTCTATTCTTTTGCTTCTTAATTCTTTCTTCAATTTAGTTATTGATGGTGAATGAAGAAGAAAGACTTCATAGATAGAAAGAGAGGACTGAATTCTGATTTGTTTTCATAAAAACCAACTTCCATCAAGTTGGTTATATTTTAAAATAATCATGTATTTTTTTTATTTTATTATTTTAATTAAATATTTATTAAACTAATAAAATAAGACACATCACACACATGAGACATCATATAATAATATAATTTCTTACATTCTCCCACTTGGCTCATGTGTCATTATTCCTATTGATGGGTTAAGAAATATTTATCATAATGCGTAATTTTAAGCAATTACTTGCATAGTTTAATTTATGATGATAAGAATAAAACTAGCATGAGTCATAACGGTTGTACATCACGTAATCGACATACATAATCCCTTCTATGTACTACAAAGTTAGCCACATTCTTAACATGAGCCATAATCAGGAAGTATATAACATAATTAGTCCAACAATAATGTCTTCATTGTAAGACAATACCTGATTATTTTAATTCTATTATGTATACAACAAATTGAAAATCAATTAATACAGAAACATTAATTCATTTGAGCTCAAATTGTCAATATCCATACAACACAAACTTCATTAAACATACATCGATTCTATAAACTCATAATACCCATCCTTTCAACATGACTAGTAAATGTTTTGGGCGATAACCCTTTGGTCAAAGGATCAGTGATGAGCGGATAATTTATACGCTTTTTGGCATTATTTTTTAGGTATTTTTTAGTAGGATCTAGCTATTTTTTAGTATATTTTTTATTAGTTTTTAAGCAAAATTCACATTTCTAGACTTTACTATGAGTTTGTGTGTTTTTCTGTGATTTCAGGTATTTTCTGGCTGAAATTGAGGGACCTGAGAAAAAATCTAATTCAGAGGCTGAAAAAGAATTACTGATGTTGTTGGATTCTGACTTTCCTGCACTCGAAATGAATTTTTTGGAGCTACAGAAGCCCAAATGGCGCACTCTCAACTGCGTTGGAAATTAGACATCCAAGGCTTTCCAGCAATATATAATAGTCCATAATTTGCCCGAGTTTTGACGACACAAACTGGCGTTCAAACGCTAACTTCCTGCCCTATTCTGGCGTTAAACGCCAGAAACAGGATACAAGCTGAAGTTAAACGCTCAAGCTAGCATAAAAGCTAGCGTTTAACTCCAAGAAAAGTATCTACACATGAAAGCTTCAATGCTCAGTCCAAACACACACCAAGTGGGCCCGGAAGTGGATTTCTGCATCATTTACTTAATTTTGTAAACCCTAGTAACTAGTCTAGTATAAATAGGACCTTTTACTATTGTATTAGACATCTTGGGATTATCCTTAGATCATTTTTGGACCTTTTTTCTTAGACTTGGAGGCTGACCATTCGGCCATACCTGGACCTTTATCACTTATGTATTTTCAACGGTGGAGTTTCTGCACACCATAGATTAAGGTGTGGAGCTCTACTGTTCCTCAAGTATTAATGCAAAGTACTATTGTTCTTCTATTCAATTCAAGCTTATTCTTATTCTAAGATGTTCACTCGCACTTCAACATAATGAATGTGATGATCCGTGATACTCATCACCATTCTCAATTTATGAACGCGTGCCTGACAACCACTTCCGTTCTACCTGCAAAAGCTAGAGTGTGTATCTCTTAATTTTCTAATCAACGATTCACATCGACTCCCCTCTGACAATGGGACATCTGAATCTGAGATTAGAACCTTCGTTGTATAGGCTAGAATCAATTGGCAGCATTCCTGAGATCCGGAAAGTCTAAACCTTGTCTGTGGTATTTCGAGTAGGATTTGGGAAGGGATGACTGTGACGAGCTTCAAACTCGCGACTATGAGGCGTAGTGACAGACGCAAAAGGATCATTGGATCTTATTTCGACACAATTGAGAACCAACAGTTCATTAGCCATGCGGTAGCTGTGCCTGGTATCTTTCATCCGAGACGAGAAATCCGACAGTTGATTAGCCGTACAGAAACTGTAGAGGACCATTTTCACTGAGAGAACGAGAGGTAGCCACTGACAACGGTGATCCCCAACATACAGCTTGCCATGGAAAGGAGTATGAATGATTGAATGAAGACAGTAGGAAAGCAGAAATTCAGAAGGAATAACGCATCTCCATACGCTTATCTGAAATTCCCACCAATGAATTACATAAGTATCTCTATCTTTGTTTTATGTTTATTTTTCTTTTAATTATCAAAACTCTATAACCATTTGAATTTGCCTGACTGAGATTTACAAGATGACCATAGCTTGCTTCAAGCCGACAATCTCCGTGGGATCGACCCTTACTCACGTAAGGTATTACTTGGACGACCCAGTGCACTTGCTGGTCAGCTATGCGAAGTTGTGAGAGACGTGTGAATCATGGTATTGCGCACCAAGTTTTTGGAGCCATGCCAAGGGATAACAATTTCGTGCACCAATCAACAACCATAATATTAGTACTAATGTGCTCTATTAACACTCTTTGTTTCTGAACTTATTCTTTAACAGAAAAGTATTTTAATTCCATATGCTTAGCACCTTTGGAATACTTGTCATTTTTAGAAAAGAAAACTGTTGCAGAGTTATCACAATAAATTTTTAGTGGCCTAGCAATACTGTCAACAATTTCAAGCCCTGAAAAGAAGTTCCGCAACCACTTAGCCTGAACCATGGCCTCAAAGCACCCCACAAATTCAGCTTCCATTGTAGAAGTAGCAATTATTGACCGCTTCGCACTTTTCCATGATATTGCTCCTCCAGCTAAGAGATACAAATAACCAAAAGTGAATTTTCTTATATTTACGCAACCGGCAAAATCTGAATCTGAATATCCAATCACTTTAAGGTGATTAGATCTCCTATAAGTAAGCATGTGTTCTTTTGTCCCTTGCAAATACCTTAAAACTTTCTTTGCAGCTTTCCAATGATATAATCTTGGGTTACTTTGGTATCTACCAAGCATACCAACTGCAAAATTGATATTTGGTTGATAGGCAAAATTGTGATTTACTCTTTTCATAACTTGAACAATTCTTAGCAATGGCTCCAAAACTTGGTGCACACTATTATGGTTCACTCACATTCTTCACAATTTCGCACAACTAACCAGCAAGTGCACTGGGTCGTCCAAGTAATAAACCTTACGTGAGTAAGGGTCGATCCCACGGAGATTGTTGGTATGAAGCAAGCTATGGTCATCTTGTAAATCTCAGTTAGGCGGGTAACAAATGATTATAATGGTTTTCGAAAATAATAATAAATAAAGCATAAAATAAAGATAGAGATACTTATGTAAATCATTGGTAGGAATTTCTGATAAGTGTATGGAGATGCTGTGTTCCTTCTGAATCTCTGCTTTCCTATTGCTTTCATCCAATCCTTCTTACTCCTTTCCATGGCAAGCTATATGTAGGGCATCACCGTTGTCAATGGCTACTTCCCATCCTCTCAGTGAAAATGATCCAAATGCTCTTGTCACAGCACAGCTAATCATCTGTCGGTTCTCGATCATGTCGGAATAGAATCCATTGATTCTTTTGCGTCTGTCACTATGCCCAACAATCGCGAGTTTGAAGCTCATCACAGTCATTCAATCCCTGAATCCTACTCGGAATACCACAGACAAGGTTTAGACTTTCTAGATTCTCAAGAATGGCCGCCAAAGGGTTCTAGCTTATACCACAAAGATTCTGATTAAGGAATCCAAGAGACACTCGCTCGTTCTAAGGTAGAATGGATGTGGTTGTCAGTCACACGTTCATAGGGATGGATGATGATGAGTGTCACGGATCATCACATCCATCATGTTGAAGTGCAACAAATATCTTAGAATAAGAATAAGCTGGATTGAATAGAAAATAGTAGTACTTTGTATTAAAACTTGAGGTACAGCAGAGCTCCACACCTTAATCTATGGTGTGTAGAAACTCTATCGTTGAAAATACATAAGTGATGATGGTCCAGGCATGGCCGAATGGCCAGCCCCCAAATGTGATCAAAGATGTAAAATCCCATATGAGACCAAGATGTCTAATACAATAGTAAAATGTCCTATTTATACTAGACTAGTTACTAGGGTTTACAGAAATAAGTCTAAATGCAGAAATCCACTTTTGGGGCCTACTTTGGTGTGTGCTTGGGCTAAGCTTGAGCTTTACACATGCAGAGGCTTCTGTTAGAGTTAAACGCCAAGTTGTAACGTGTTTTTGGCATTTAACTCTGGTTTGTGACGTGTTTCTAGCGTTTTACTCCAGAATGCAACATGGAACTGGCGTTGAACGCCAGTTTGCATCATCTAAACTCGAACAAAGTATGAACTATTATATATTGCTGGAAAGCTCTGGATGTCTACTTTCCAATGCTGTTGAGATTGGGCCATTTAGAGTTCTATAGCGCCAGAAAATCCGTTTCGAGTGCAGGGAGGTCAGAATCCAACAGCATAGGCAGTCTTTTTTCAGCCTGAATCAGATTTTTGCTCAAGTCTCTCAATTTCAGCCAAAAAATAACTGAAATCACAGAAAAACACACAAGCTCATAGTAAAGTCCAGAAATGTGAATTTTGCATTAAAACTAATGAAAACATCCCTAAAAGTAACTAGATCCTACTAAAAACTACCTAAAAACAATGCTAAAAAGCGTATAAATTATCCGCTCATCACAACACCAAACTTAAATTGTTGCTTGTCCCCAAGCAACTAAAAAATCAAATAGGATAAAAAGAAGAAAATATACTATAGATCTCAAAATATCAATGAATATTAGTTCTAACTAGATGAGCGGGACTTGTAGCTTTTTGCTTTTGAACAGTTTTGGCATCTCACTTTATCCTTTGAAGTTTAGAATGATTGGCATCTATAGGAACTCAGAATTCAGATAGTGTTATTAATTCTCCTAGTTAAGTATGTTAATTCTTGAACACAGCTACTTTTACGAGTCTTGGCCGTGGCCCTAAGCACTTTGTTTTCCAATATTACCACCGGATACATAAATGCCACAGACACATGACTGGGTGAACCTTTTCAGATTGTGACTCAGCTTTGCTAAAGTCCCTAGTTAGAGGTGTCCAAAGCTCTTAAGCACACTCTTTTTGCTTTGGATCACGACTTTAACCACTCAGTCTCAAGCTTTTCACTTGGACCTGCATGCCACAAGTACATGGTTAGGGACAGCTTGATTTAGCCGCTTAGGCCTGGACTTATTTCCTTAGGCACTCCTATCCATTGATGCTCAAAGCCTTGGATCCTTTTTACCCTTGCCTTTTGGTTTTAAGGACTACTGGCTTTTTCTGCTTGCTTTTTCTTTTTTCTTTTATATTTTTTTCTTTTTTTCGCCACTTTTTTTTTTTCGCAAGCTTTTTTCTTTTTCACTGATTTTTCTTGCTTCAAGAATCAATTTCATGATTTTTCAGATTATCAATAACATTTCTCTTGTTCATCATTCTTTCAAGAGCCAACAATTTTAACATTCATAAACAACAAGATAAAAAATATGCACTGTTCAACCATTCATTCAGAAAACAAAAAGTATTATCACCACATCAATATAATTAAACTAATTTCAAGGATGAATTCAAAACTCATGTACTTCTTGTTCTTTTGAATTAAAAATATTTTTCATTTAAGAAAGGTGGAGGATTCATGGAATCATTCATAGCCTTAAGACATAGACACTAGACACTAATGATCATGTAATAAAGACACAAACATAGATAAACATGAAGCTCATAAACGGAAAAATAGAGAAATAAGAACAAGGAAGTTAAGGAATGAGTCCACCTTAGTGATGGTGGCGCCTTCTCCTTGAAGGACCAATGGTGTTCTTGAGCTCCTCTATGTCCCTTCCTTGCCTTTGTTGCTCCTCCCTCATTAGCTTTTTGATCTTCTCTAATCTCATTGAGAATGATGGAGCGCTCTTGGTGTTCCACCCTTAATTGGTTCATATCATGACTCAATCCTTCTAAAAAAGTGTTGAGTTGTTCCCAATAGTTGTTTGGAGGAAAATACATCCCTTGAGGCATCTCAGGGATTTCTTGATGATGAGCTTCCTCATACGTCTCTTGAGATCCATGGATGGCCTCTCTTGTTTGCTCCATCCTCTTCTTAGTGATGGGCTTGTCCTCTTCAATGAGGATGTCTCCTTCTATGACAACTCCAGCTGAGTAGCATAGATGGCAAATGAGATGAGGAAAAGCTAGCCTTGCCAAGGTGGAGGGCTTTTCGGCTACTTTGTAGAGTTTTAGAGAGATGACTTCATAAACTTCTACTTCCTCTCCAATCATGATGCTATGGATCATGATGGCCCGATCCACAGTTACTTCTAATCGGTTGCTAGTGGGGATGATGGAGCGTTGGATGAACTCCAACCATCCTCTAGCCACAGGCTTAAGGTCCAGTCTTCTTAATTGAAACGACTTGCATTTTGAGTCTCTTTTCCATTGAGCTCCTTCCACACATATGCCCATGAGGACATGGTCCAACCTTTGATCAAAGTTGACCCTTCTAGTGTAGGGACGTCAATCTTCTTGCATCATAGGCAAGTTGAATGCCAATCTTACATTCTCCGGACTGAAATCTAAGCATTTCCCCCGAACCATTGTAAGATAATTCTTTGGATTCGGGTTCATACTTTGATCATGGTTCCTAGTGATCCATGAATTGGCATGGAACTCTTGAACCATTAAGATTCCGACTTGTTGAATGGGGTTGGTAAGAACTTTCCAACCTCTTCTTTGGATCTCATGTCGGATCTCCGGATACTCATTTTTCTTGAGCATGAAAGGGACCTCAAGGATTGGTGCACGAAATTGTGATCATCAACTATGGCTCCAATAATTTGGTAGCTCTCACACGTGAATTACACTTAGTCACAACTCCGCACAACTAACCAGCAAGTGCACTGGGTCGTCCAAGTAATACCTTACGTGAGTAAGGGTCGATCCCACGGAGATTGTTGGTATGAAGCAATCTATGGTCATCTTGTAGATCTCAGTCAGGCTGATTCAAATGTGATTGGATTAGATAATTAAAAGATAAATAAAATAGGATAGAAATACTTATGTAAATTAATGGTGGGAATTTCAGATAAGCGTATGGAGATGCTTGTCCCTATTGAATCTCTACTTTCCTACTGCTTTCATCCAATCCTTCTTACTCCTTTCCATGGCAAGCTGTATGTAGGGCATCACTGTTGTCAATGGCTACATCCCATCCTCTCAGTGAAAATGGTCCAAATGCTCTGTCACAGCACGGCTAATCATCTGTTGGTTCTCAATCAGGTTGGAATAGAATCCCATGATTCTTTTGCATCTGTCACTAACGCCCAGCCTTCAGGAGTTTGAAGCTCGTCGTAGTCATTCAATCCCGAAATCCTACTCGGAATACCACAGACAAGGTTAGACTTTCCGGATTCCCATGAATGCCGCCATCAATTCTAGCTTATATCACAAAGATTCTGATCAAGGAATCCAAGAGATATGTGCCTAGCCTAAGGTAGAACGGAAGTGGTTGTCAATCACGCGCGTTCATAGGTGAGACTGATGATGAGTGTCACGGATCATCATATTCATCAAGTTGAAGTGCAACGAATATCTTAGAACAGGAATAAATCGAATTGGATAGAAAATAATAGTAATTACATTAAAACTTGAGGTAAAGCAGAGCTCCACACCCTTAACCTATGGTGTGTAGAAACTCCACCGTTGAAAATAGATAAGTGAAAGAGGTTCAGGCATGGCCAAATGGCCAGCCCCCAAACGTGGTCACAAGACCGAATGATCAAAGACTACTAATACACTAGTAAAAAGTTGTATTTATATTAAACGAGCTACTAGGGTTTACAGAAGTAAGTAATTGATGCATAAATCCACTTCCGGGGCCCACTTGGTGTGTGCTTGGGCTGAGCTTGATCTATCCACGAGCTGAGGCTTCTCTTGGAGTTGAACGCCAAGTTGTAACGTGTTTTGGGCGTTCAACTCTGGTTCGTGATGTGTTTCTGGCGTTTGATTCCAGAATGCAGCATGGAACTGGCGTTGAGTGGCAGTTTACATCGTCTAATCACGAATAAAGTATGGACTATTATATATTGCTGGAAAGCTCTGAATGTCTACTTTCCAACGCCATTGAGAGCACGCCATTTGGAGTTCTGTAGCTCCAGAAAATATATTTCGAGTGCAGGGAGGTCAGATTCCAACAGCATCGGCAGTCTTTTGTTAGCCTACTATCAGAGTTTTGCTCAGGTCCCTCAATTTCAGCAAGAAAATATTTGAAATCACAGAAAAACACACAAACTCATAGTAAAGTCCAGAAATGTGAATTTAGCATA
>NC_029778.3:59545948-59547949 GCF_000817695.3 Arachis duranensis
TTCTAATTAGATGAGCGGGGCTAGTAGCTTTTTGCTTCTGAACAGTTTTGGCATCTCACTTTTTCCTTTGAAGTCTAGAATGATTGGCTTCTCTAGGAACTTAGAATTTTGAATAGTGTTATTGATTTTCCTAGTTAAGTATGTTGATTCTTGAACACAACTACTTTTATGAGTCTTGGCCGTGGCCCTAAGCACTTTGTTTTCCAGTATTACCACCGGATACATAAATGCCACAGACACATAACTGAGTGAACCTTTTCAGATTGTGACTCAGCTTTGCTAGAGTCCCCAGTTAGAGGTGTCCAGAGCTCTTAAACACACTCTTTTTGCTTTGGATCACGACTTTAACCACTCAATCTCAAGCTTTTCACTTGGACCTGCATGCCACAAGCACATGGTTAGGGACAGCTTGATTTAGCCACTTAGGCCTGAATTTTAGTTCCTTGGGCCCTCCTATCCATTGATTCTCAAAGCCTTGGATCCTTTTTACCCTTGCCTTTTGGTTTTAAGAGCTATTGGCTTTTTCTGCTTGCTTTTTCTTTTTTTTTTCTATTTTTTTTGTAAGCTTTTGCTTTTTCACTGCTTTTTCTTGCTTCAAGAATCAATTTCATGATTTTTCAGATTGTCAATAACATTTTTCTTTGTTCATCATTCTTTCAAGAGCCAACAATTTAACATTCATAAACAACAAGATCAAAAATATGTACTGTTTAAGCATTTATTCAGAAAACAAAAAGTATTGTCACCACATCAATATAATTAAACTAAATTCAAGGACAATTTTTGAAATTTATGTACTTCTTGTTCTTTTGAAAAAACATTTTTCATTTAAGAGGGGTGAAGGATTTATGGAATTATTTATAGCCTTAAGACATAGTTACTCAACACTAATGATTATGAAGTAGAGACACAAAACATAGATGACATAATAAGCATAAAAACAAAAAACAGAAAAACATAAGAACAAAGAATGAGTCCACCTTAGTGGCGTCTTCTTCTTGAAGGACCAATGATGTCCCTAAGCTCTTCTATGTCCCTTCCTTGCCTTTGTTGCTCCTCCCTCATTGCTCTTTGATCTTCTCTTATTTCATGGAGAATGATGGAGTGCTCTTGATGTTCCACCCTTAATTGTTCCACATTGTAATTCAAATCTTCTAAGGAAGTATTGAGTTGTTCCCAATAGTTGTTGGGAGGAAAGTGCATCCCTTGAGGCATCTCTGAGATTTCTTGGTGATGAGCTTCCTCATGCGTCTCTTGGGTTCCATGAGTGGGCTCTCTTGTTTGTTCCATCATTTTCTTAGTGATGGGCTTGTCCTCCTCAATGAGGATGTCTCCTTCTATGATAACTCCAGCTGAGTAACATAAATAGCAAATAAGATGAGGAAAAGCTAGCCTTGCCAAAGTAGAGGACTTATCGGCTATTTTATAGAATTCATGGGAGATGACTTCATGCACTTTTACTTCCTCTCCAATCATGATGCTATGAATCATGATGGCCCGATTCACAGTAACTTCAGATCGGTTGCTAGTGGGGATGATGGAGCGTTGAATGAACTCCAACCATCCTCTAGCCACAGGCTTGAGGTCCAATCTTCTCAGTTGAACCGGCTTGCCTTTGGAGTCTCTTTTCTATTGAGCTCCTTCCACACATATGTCCATAAGGACTTGGTCCAACCTTTGATTAAAGTTGACCCTTCTAGTGTAGGGGCGTGCATCTCCTTGCATCATGGTTAAGTTGAACGCCAACCTCACATTTTTCGAACTAAAATCTAAGTATTTCCCCCGAACCATTGTAAGATAATTCTTTGGATTCGGGTTCACACTTTGATCATGGTTCCTAGTGATCCATGCATTGGCATAGAACTATTGAACCATTAAGACTCCAACTTGTTGAATGGGGTTTGTAAGAACTTCCCAACATCTTCTTTGGATCTTATATCGGATCTTCAGATACTCATTTTTCTTGAGTTTGAAAGGGACCTCAGGGATCACCTTCTTCTT
>NC_029778.3:59548027-59549470 GCF_000817695.3 Arachis duranensis
GGATTCTCCAGCCTTAGGTGCCATCAATGGTAATGGAAAAACAAAAAGCTTATGCTTTTACCACACCAAACTTAAAATATTGCTCGCCCTCGAGCAAGAGAAGAAGGAAAAGAAGAAGAAGAAAAATATGGAGGAGAGGGGGAGAGGTGTATTCGGCCAAGAAGGAGAAGAGATGTTTGTGTTGTGTGAAAATTAAGGAGAATGGAGGGGTTTATATAGGGAAGTGAGAGAGGGTAGGTTCGGCCATTTAGGGTGGGTTTGGGTGGGAAAGATTTTTGAATTTTGAAGGTAGGTGGGGTTTATGGGGAAGAGTGGGTGGATGTGAGTGGTGAAGGGGGTAATTGGGAAGAGAGATTGAGGTGATTGGTAAAGGGTTTTTGGGAAAGTGTGTTATAGGATTAATTAGGAGGTAAGGTGGGAATATGTTAGGTGGGGATCCTGTGGGCTCCACAGATCCTGAGATGATCCTGTGAGGTCCACAGATCCTGAGGTGTCAAGGATTTACATCCCTGCACTAATTAGGCATGTAAAATGCCTTAGCATACCATTCTGGCGTTTAAACGCCGAAGTGATGTACGTTTTGGGTGTTCAAAGGCCCATGTGTAGCATGTTTCTGGCGTTGAACGCTAGTTCCATGCTTGTTACTGGCGTTCAATGCCAGCTTTCCTCAGGGCATATTCCTGGCGTTCAAACGCCAGGATGTTACTTGTTTCTGGCGTTCAGCGCCAGATCCATGCTCTGTTCTGGCATTTAAACGCCAGTAAGCAGATCCATGCTCTGTTCTGGCATTTAAACGCCAGTAAGCAGATCCATGCTCTGTTCTGGCATTTAAACGCCAGTAAGCAGATCCATGCTCTGTTCTGGCATTGAACGCCAGCCAGATGCTCCTTACTGGCGTTTAAACGCCAGTAAGTCCTTCCTCCAGGGTGTGATTTTTCTTCTGCTGTTTTTGATTCTGTTTTTAATTTTAATATTTTTTTCGTGACTCCACATGATCATGAACCTACTAAAACACAAAATAACAATTAAATAAAAATAAAATTAGATAAATAAAAATTGGGTTGCCTCCCAACAAGCGCTTCTTTAATGTCAATAGCTTGACAGCGGGCTCTCATGGAGCCTCACAGGTGATTAGGTCAATGTTGTGGACTCCCAACACCAAACTTAGAGTTTGGATATGGGGGTTTAACACCAAACTTAGAGTTTGGTTGTGGCCTCCCAACACCAAACTTAGAGTTTGATTGTGGGGGCTCTGTTTGACTCTGTATTGAGAGAAGCTCTGCATGCTTACTCTCCTTTATTACAGAAGGATAGCCGTGTGCCTGAAACACAAGGTAGTCCCCATTCAATTGAAGGACTAATTCTCCTCTGTTAACATCTATCACAGCTTCTGCTGTGGCTAGGAAAGGTCTTCCAAGGATGATGCATTCATCCTCCTCCTTC
>NC_029778.3:59549610-59567589 GCF_000817695.3 Arachis duranensis
TAATGAGAATAAGGCAGGCTGTACCTCAATGATCCCCAGCTTCTCCATTACAAAGAGTGGCATAAGATTTATGCCTGACCCTAGATCACACAGAGCTTTTTCAAAGGTCATGGTGCCTATGGTACAGTGTATTAAGAATTTCCCAGGATCTTGTTTCTTTTGAGGTAGAGTTTGCTGAACCCATGTATCAAGTTCACTAATGAGCAAGGGAGGTTCACCTTCCCAAGTCTCATTACCAAATAACTTGGCATTCAGCTTCATGATGGCTCCTAGATATTGAGCAACTTGCTCTTCAGTTACATTTTCATCCTCTTCAGAGGAAGAATAGTCTTCAGAGCTCATGAATGGCAGAAGGAGATTTAGTGGAATCTCTAGGGTCTCTATATGAGCCTCAGATTCCTTTAGGTCCTCAATAGGGAACTCCTGCTTGTTTGAGAGATGTCCCAGGAGGTCTTCCTCACTAGGATTTTCGTCCTTCTCCTCCCTTTTACATTCGGCCATATTGATTACATCAATGGCCTTGCACTCTCCTTTTAGATTTTCTTCTGTATTGCTTGGGAGAATACTGGGAGGAGTTTCAGTGACTTTCTTACTCAGCTGACCCACTTGTGCCTCCAAATTTCTAATGGAGGATCTTGTTTCACTCATGAAACTTAAAGTGGCCTTAGACAGATCAGAGACTATATTTGATAAGTTAGAGGGGCTCTGTTCAGAATTCTCTGTCTGTTACTGAGAAGATGATAGAAAAGGCTTGTTAGTGCTTAGCCTGTTTCTTCCACCATTACTAAAGCCTTGTTGAGGCTTTTGTTGATCCTTCCATGAGAAGTTTGGATGATTTCTCCATGATGAATTATAGGTGTTTCCATAAGGTTTACCCATGTAATTTACCTCTTCCATTGCAGAGTTCTCAGGATCATAAGCTTCTTCTTCAGAAGATGCCTCTTTAGTGCTGTTGATGCATTTTGCCATCCATTCAGACTTTGAGAAATCATGTTGACTTGCTAAGTCAACACTTTGTTCTGAGCCAATATGGCATTCAAAGCATCAATTTCAAGAACTTCCTTCCTTTGAGACATCCCATTATTCACGGAATTCCTCTCAGAGGTGTACATGAATTGGTTATTTGCAACCATGTCAATAAGTTCTTGAGCTTTTGTAGGAGTTTTCTTTAGGTGAATGGATCCACCTGCAGAATGGTCCAATGACATCTTGGAAAACTCAGATAGACCATAATAGAATATATCTAATATGGTCCATTCTGAAAACATGTTTGAAGGACACTTTTTGGTCATCTGCTTGTATCTTTCCCAAGCTTCATAGAGGGATTCACCATTTTTTTGCTTGAAGGTCTGAACATCCACTCTAAGCTTGCTCAGCTTTTGAGGAGGAAAGAATTTATCCAAGAAGGTCGTGACCAGCTTATCCCAGGAGTCCAGGCTATCTTTAGGTTGTGAGTCCAACCATTTTCTAGCTCTGTCTCTTACAGCAAAAGGGAAAAGCATGAGCCTGTAGACTTCAGGATCTACTCCATTCATCTTTACAGTCTCACAAATCTGCAAGAACTCAGTTAAAAACTAATAAGGATCTTCAGATGGAAGTCCATAAAACTTGCAGTTTTGTTGCATTAAGGCAACTAGCTGAGGTTTCAGCTCAAAATTGTTTGCTCCAATGGCAGGAATGGAGATGCTTCTTCCATCAAACTTGGACGTGGGTTTGGTAAAGTCATCAAGCATCCTTCTTGCATTATCATTATTGGGTTCGGCTGCCATCTCCTTCTCTTGTTTGAAATTTTCTGAAAGGTTACTTATGGATTGTTGTAGTTTCAAAAATTTCAGAAAGGTTGTCTCTGGATTATTGTAATTTAGCTTCTCTTAGTTTCCTCTTCAGAGTCCTTTCAGGTTCTGGATCAGCTTCAACAAGAGTGTCTTTTTCTTTGTTCCTGCTCATATGAAAGAGAAGAGAAAAAGAAAAAGGAAGAGGAATCCTCTATATCTGGACAAAGAGGATCCTTATTATTAATAGAAGAAGAAAGGGGATAGGAGTGAAGAAGAATGAATAGTCTGAATAAAGGGTAAATGTATGGGTAGTGATTTGAGATGAAGAGAGGTGAAGAGAAGTGTTAGTAAATAAATAAATAAATAGAAGAAGAGAAGAGAGAGAGAACTCGAAAATAATTTTGAAAAAGTAGTTAATGATTTTCGAAAATTAAAGATAAGATATAATTAAAATTAAAATTTAAAACAATTAAAAAGAATTTTTGAAAAGGAGATGAGATATTTTCGAAAATTAAAGAGGGAAAAGTAGTTAGGTGGTTTTGAAAAAGATAAGAACCAAACAAAAAGTCAAATAACTGAAAAAGATATTAAAATCAAATTTGAAAAGATAAGAAGATAAGAAGTTAGATAAGATATTTTGAAATCAAATTTTTGAAAAAGATAAATTTTGAAAAAGATATGATAAAAAGATAAGATAAGAAGATATGATAAAAAGATAGGATAAAAAGATAAGATTTTTAAGAAAAAGATATTTTGAAAAAGATTTAATTTTTTTAAAATTAAAATTAATTACTTAACTAACAAGAAACTATAAGATAAGATTCTAGAAATTAAAGATTGAACCTTTCTTAACAAGAAAGTAACAAACTTCAAATTTTTGAATCAATCATATTAATTGTTAGCATAATTTTTGAAAATAAAGATAAAACTAAGAAAAAGATTTTTGAAAAATATTTTAAAGGATTTTCGAAAATTAAAAAGAAAAATGAAAAAGATTTAATTTTTTTTGAAAAAGTTTTAAAAAAATAAGATTTTTAAAATTGAAAATTTGACTTGACTTGTAAGAAACAACTAATTTTTAAAATTTTTGACTAAGTCAACTCAAATTTTCGAAAATTAAGGAAAAGATATTTTTTTGATTTTTTTGAATTTTTAATGATGAGAGAGAAAAACAACAAAAATGACTCACAACATGAAAATTATGAATCAAAACTCATGATGCATGCAAGAACACTATGAATGTTAAGATGAACACCAAGAACACTTTGAAGATCATGATGCAAAGAAAACATGCAAGACACCAAACTTAGAATTCTTTAATGCATGGACACTATGAATGCAAAAATGCATATGAAAAACAACATACAACACAAAACAAGAAAACATCAAGATCAAACAAGAAGACTTTGTCAAGAACAACTTGAAGATCATGAAGAACACCATGAATGCATGAATTTTCGAAAAATGCAAAAAAAATTTTTAAAGCATGCAATTGACACCAAACTTAAAAATTGACTCAAGACTCAAACAAGAAACATAAAATATTTTTGGTTTTTATGATTTTATGATTTTTTTGTATTTTTATTATTTTTTTTTCGAAAATTATATTTTTGAAAAACGAAAATAAAGAAAAAATTTTTGAAAGATTTTTGAAAACTTTTTTAAAAGGAAAATAAAAAGAAAATTACCTAATCTGAGCAACAAGATGAACCGTCAGTTGTCCATACTCGAACAATCCCCGGCAACGGCGCCAAAAACTTGGTGCACGAAATTGTGATCATCAACTATGGCTCCAATAATTTGGTAGCTCTCACACGTGAATTACACTTAGTCACAACTCCGCACAACTAACCAGCAAGTGCACTGGGTTGTCCAAGTAATACCTTACGTGAGTAAGGGTCGATCCCACGGAGATTGTTGGTATGAAGCAATCTATGGTCATCTTATAGATCTCAGTCAGGCTCATAAAATAAAGATAAAGTTACTCATGTATTTCCATGGTGGGAATTTCAGATAGGTGTATGGAGATGCTGTGCTCCTCCTGAATCTCTGCTTTCCTACTGCTTTCATCCAATCCTTCTTACTCCTTTCCATGGCAAGCTGTATGTAGGGCATCACCATTGTCAATGGCTACATCCCATCCTCTCAGTGAAAATGGTCCAAATGCTCTGTCACAGCACGGAATTAGCTGTCGGTTCTCAATCAGGTTGGAATAGAATCCCGTGATTCTTTTACGTCTGTCACTAATGCCCAGCCTTCAGGAGTTTGAAGCTCGTCACAGTCATTCAATCCCAGAATCCTACTCGGAATACCACAGACAAGGTTATACTTTCTGGATTCCCATGAATGCCGCCATCAATTCTAGCTTATACCACGAAGATTCTGATCAAGGAATCCAAGAGATATGCGCCCGGCCTAAGGTAGAACGGAAGTGGTTGTCAATCATGCGCATTCATAAGTGAGAATGATGATGAGTGTCACGGATCATCACATTCATCAAGTTGAAGTGCAACGAATGTCTTAGAACAGGAATAAATCGAATTGGATAGAAAATAATAGTAATTGCATTAAAACTTGAGGTACAGCAGAGCTCCACACCCTTAATCTATGGTGTGTAGAAACTCTACCATTGAAAATACATAAGTGAAAGAGGTTCAGGCATGGCCGAATGGCCAGCCCCCAAATGTGGTCACAAGATCGAATGATCAAAGACTACTAATACACTAGTAAAAAGTTCTATTTATACTAAACTAGCTACTAAGGTTTATAGAAGTAAGTAATTGATGCATAAATCCACTTCCGGGGCCCGCTTGGTGTGTGCTTAGGCTGAGCTTGATCTATCCACGAGCTGAGACTTCTCTTGGAGTTGAACGCCAAGTTGTAACGTGTTTTGGGCGTTCAACTCTGGTTCGTGACGTGTTTCTGGCGTTTGACTCCAGAATGCAGCATGGAACTGGCGTTGAGCGCCAGTTTACGTCATCTAATCACGAATAAAGTATAGACTATTATATATTGCTAGAAATCTCTGGATGTCTACTTTCCAACGCCATTGAGAGTGCGCCATTTGGAGTTCTGTAGTTCCAGAAAATTTTTTTCGAGTGCAGAGAGGTCAGATTCCAATAGCATCAGCAGTCCTTTGTCAGCCTCCTATCAGGTTTTGTTCAGGTCCCTCAATTTCAGCCAGAAAATACCTGAAATCATAGAAAAACACACAAACTCATAGTAAAGTCCAGAAATGTGAATTTAGCATAAAAACTAAGGAAAACATCCCTAAAAGTAACTAGATCATACTAAAAACTACCTAAAAACAATGCCAAAAAGCGTATAAATTATCCGCTCATCAGGGATCACCTTCTTCTTGGCCACAACTTCATAGAAGTTGTCTTGATGGGCTTTTGAGATGAATCTCTCCATCTCCCATGACTCGGAGGTGGAAGCTTTTGTCTTTCCTTTCCTCTTTCTAGAGGTTTCTCCGGTCTTAGGTGGCATCAATGGTTATGAAAAAACAAAAAAGCTATGCTTTTACCACACTAAACTTAGAATGTTGCTCGTCCTCGAGCAAAAGAAGAAAGAATAGAAGAAGAAGAAGAATATATGGAGGATAGAGAGAGATGTGTGGGTTTTGGCCAAGGGGGAGAAGAGAGGGTTGTGTTGTGTGAAAATGAAGAAGGATAGAGGGGTTTATATAGTGGAGGGAGATGGTAGTAGGTTCGGTTATTTAGGGTGGGTTTGGGTGGGAAAGAGATTTTGAATTTGAAGGTGGGTGGGGTTTGTGGGGAAGAGTGGATGGATGTGAGTGGTGAAGAGGTGATGGGGAAGAAAGATTGAGGTGATTGGTGAAGGGTGTTTGGGGAAGAGTGTTATTGGATTGTGTGAAGAGGAGAGAAGGTGAGTTGAGGTAGGTGGGGATCCTGTGGGGTCTACAGATCCTGAGGTGATCCTGTGGGTTCCACAGATCCTGAGGTGTCAATGATGAATCATCCCTGCACCAATTAGGCGTGTAAAACGCCCTCTGCCTGCAATCCTGGCATTTAACGCCAGACTGAAGCTTGTTTCTGGCGTTAAACGCCCAAATGTAGCATGTTTCTGCCGTTTAACGCCAGCTCGATGCTTGTTGTTGGCGTTAAACGCCAGCTTTCCTCAAGGTGCAATCATGGCGTTTAAACGCCAGATTGCTGCTTGTTTCTAGTGTTCAACGCCAGATTCATGCTCTGTTCTGGTGTTGAACACCAGCCAGATGCTCCTTACTGGCGTTTAAACGCTAGTAAGCTCTTCTTCCAGGGTGTGTTGTTTCTTCTGCTGATTTTGATTCTGTTTTTAATTTTAGTAATTGTTTTGTGACTCCACATGATCATGAACCTAATAAAACATAAAAGAACAATAAAAATAAAAATTGGGTTGCCTCCCAATAAGCACTTCTTTAATGTCAATAGCTTGACAGTGAGCTCTCATGGAGCTCACAGATGTTCAGAGTATTGTTGGGACCTCCCAACACCAAACTTAGAGTTTGAATGTGGGGTTTCAACACCAGACTTAGAGTTTGGTTGTGGCCTCCCAACACCAAACTTAGAGTTTGATTGTGGGGGCTTTGTTTGACTCTGTATTAAGAGAAGCTTTTCATGCTTCCTCTCCATGGTTATAGAGGAAGATCCTTGAGCATTAAACACAAGGTAGTCCCCATTCAATTGAAGGACTAGCTCTCCTCTGTCAACATCAATCACAGCTCCTACTGTGGCTAGGAAGGGTCTTCCAAGGATGATGGATTCATTCTTATCCTTCCCAGTGTCTAGGATTATGAAATCAACAGGGATGTAAAGACCTTTAACCTTCACTAACACGTCCTCTACCAATCCATAACCTTGTTTTATTGACTTATCTGCCATCTCTAATGAGAATGTGGCAGCCTGTACCTTAAAGATCCCCAGTTTCTCCATTACAGAGAGTGACATAAGATTTATACCTGACCTCAGGTCACACAGAGCCTTCTCAAAGGTCATGGTGCCTATGGTACAGGGTATTAAGAATTTATCAGGATCTTGTTTCTTTTGAGGTAGAGTTTGCTGAACCCATGTATCTAGTTCACTAATGAGCAGGGGAGGTTCACCTTCCCAAGTCTCATTACCAAACAACTTGGCATTCAGCTTCATGATGGCTCCTAGATATTGAGTAACTTGCTCTTCAGTTACATCTTCATCCTCTTCAGAGGAAGAATAGTTCTTAGAGCTCATGAATGGCAAAAGGAGGTTCAATGGAATCTCTATGGTCTTTATATGAGCCTCAAAATTCTTTAGGTCCTCAATAGGGAACTCCGTCTTGTCTGGGAGACATCCCATGAGGTCTTCCTCATTAGGATTCACGTCCTCCCCTTCCTCTCTAGGTTTGGCCATTTTGATTATGTCAATGGCCTTGCACTCTCTTTTTGGATTCTCTTTAGTATTGCTTGGGAGAGTACTATGAGGAGTTTCAGTAATTTTCTTACTCAGCTGGCCCACTTGTGCTTCCAGATTTCTGATGGATGACCTTATTTCACTCATGAAACTTATAGTGGCTTTAGACAGATCAGAGACTATGTTTGCTAAGCTAGAGGAGCTCTGCTCAGAATACTCTGTCTGTTGCTAAGATGATGATGGAAAAGGCTTGTTATTGCTAAGCCTATTTCTTCCACCATTATTAAAGCCTTGTTGGGGCTTTTGTTGATCCTTCCATGAGAAGTTTGGATGATTTCTCCATGAAGAATTATAGGTGTTCTCATAGGGTTCACCCATGTAATTTACCTCTGCCATTGTAGGGTTCTCAGGATCATAAGCTTCTTCTTCAGAAGATGCCTCTTTAGTATTGTTGGACACATTTTGCCATCCATTCAGACTTTGAGAAATCATGTTGACTTGCTGAGTCAACATTTTGTTCTGAGCCAATATGGCATTCAGAGCATCAATTTCAAGAACTCTCTTACTCTGAGGCGTCAAATTACTCACAGAATTCCTCTCATAAGTGTACATTAATTGGTTATTTGCAACCATGTCAATGAGTTCTTGAGCTTCTGCAGGCATTTTCTTTAGGTGAATGGATCCACCGGCAGAATGGTCCAGTGACATCTTGGAGAACTCAGATAGACCATAATAGAATATATCTAAAATGGTCCACTCTGAAAGCATGTCAGAAGGACACCTTTTGGTCATCTGCTTGTATCTTTCCCAAGCTTCATAGAGGGATTCACCATCTTTTTGTTTGAAGGTCTGAACATCCACTCTAAGCTTGCTCAGCTTTTGAGGAGGAAAGAACTTAGCCAAGAAGGCCGTGACCAGCTTATCCCTAGAGTCCAGGCTATCTTTAGGTTGTGAGTCCAACCATGTTCTAGCTCTGTCTCTTATAGCAAAAGGGAAAAGCATGAGCCTGTAGACTTCAGGATCTACTCCATTAGTCTTAACAGTCTCACAGATCTGCAAGAACTCAGTTAAAAACTGATAGGGATCTTCTGTTGGAAGTCCATGAAACTTGTAGTTCTGTTGCATTAGAGCAACTAGTTGAGGTTTCAACTCAAAATTGTTTGCTCCAATGGCAGGGATTGAGATGCTTCTTCCATCAAATTTGGAAGTAGCTGTAGTATAGTCATCAAGCATCCTCCTTGTGCCTCCACCATTATTATTGGGTTCGGCCATGTCTCTCTCTTTTTCGAGATTCTCTGTAAGGTTTTCTCTGGATTGTTGTGCTTTAGCTTCTCTTAGCTTCTTCTTCAGAGTCTTTCAGGTTCAGGATCTGCTTCAACAAGAATGTCCTTGTCCTTGCTCCTGTTCATATGAAAAAGAAGAGAATAGAAAAGAAAAAGGAATCCTCTATGTTACAGTATATAGATTCCTTTATGTGAGTAGAAGAAGAAGAATAGAAGAATGAGAAGAGAGAAATTCGAACACAGAGGAGAAGAGAGGGTTCGAATTTTTAGAAGAAGAGAAGAGTGTTAGTAAATAAATAAATAAATAGAATGAGGTGAGAGAGAGGAGTTTTCGAAAATTGTTTTTGAAAAATGGTTAGTGATTTTCAAAAATTAAAAGAATAATTAAAATTAAAATTTGAAACAATTAGTTAATTGAAAGAATTTTGAAAAAGAGGGAGATGATTTTCAAAAATTAGAGAGAGAAAAGTAGTTAGGTGGTTTTGAAAAAGATAAGAAATAGTCAAACAAAAAGTCAATTAGTTAGTTGAAAAAGATTTGAAAATCAATTTTGAAAAGATAAGAAGTTAGAAAAGATTTTTGAAATTGATTTTGAAAACAAGATATGATTGAAAAGATATGATTGAAATTTATTTTGAAAAATATTTGATTTTTAAAATTAAAATTGATTACTTGACTAAAAAGAAACTAAAAGATATGATTCTAGAATTTAAAGATTGAACCTTTCTTAATAAGAAAGTAACAAACTTCAAATTTTTGAATTAATCACATTAATTGTTAGTAAAGTTTTTGAAAATTATGAAATAAAATTAAGAAAAAGATTTTAAAAATCAAAATTTTTTTAAAAAATATTTTCGAAAATATAAAGAAAAATGAAAAAGATTTGATTTTTGAAAAAAAATTTGAAAAGATAAGATTTTTAAAATTGAAATATTGACTTGACTAACAAGAAACAACTAATTTTAAAAATTTTTGACTAAGTCAACCCAAAGATTTCAAAAATTATGAGTAAAACAAGGAAAATATATTTTTTTGATTTTTTTTAATTTTTAATGATGAGAGAGAAAAACACAAAAATGACTCACAACATGAAAGTTATGAATCAAAACACATGATGCATGCAAGAACACTATGAATGTCAAGATGAACACTAAGAACACTTTAAAAATCAAGATGAACATTAAGACTTATTTTTGAAAAATTTTCAAGAAAAGAAAAACATGCAAGACACCAAACTTAGAAATTTTTAATGTTTGGACACTATGAATGCAAAAATGCATATGAAAAACAACAAAAAACACAAAACAAGAAAATATAAAGATCAAACAAGAAGACTTATCAAGAACAACTTGAAGATCATGAAGAACACCATGCATGAGTTTTTTGAAACAATGCACAAATTTTTAAAACATGCAATTGACACCAAACTTAAAATTTGACACTAGACTCAAACAAGAAACACAATATTTTTTATTTTTATGATTTTAAAATTTTTTTGTATTTTTGGATTTTTCGAAAATTATTTTTAGAAAAATGAAAAAGAAGAAAAAAATTTTTTGAAAGATTTTTTGAAAACTTTTTGAAAAGAAAATTACCTAATTTGAGCAACAAGATGAACCGTCAGTTGTCCAAACTCGAACAATCCCCGGCAACGGCGCCAAAAACTTGATAGGCAAAATTGTGATATACCATTTTCATAACTTGAAGAATTCTTAGCAATGGCTCCAAAAACTTGGTGCACACTACTATGGTTCACTCATATTCTTTACAACTTCGCACAACTAACCAGCAAATGCACTGGGTCGTCCAAGTAATAAACCTTACGTAAGTAAGGGTCGATCCCACGGAGATTGTTGGTATGAAGCAAGCTATGGTCATCTTGTAAATCTCAGTTAGGCTGATTCAAATGATTATAATGGTTTTTGAAAATAATAATAAATAAAGCATAAAATAAAGATAGAGATACTTATGTAAATCATTGGTAGGAATTTCAGATAAGTGTATGGAGATGCTGTGTTCCTTCTAAATCTCTGCTTTCCTACTGCTTTCATCCAATCCTTCTTACTCCTTTCCATGGCAAGTTGTATGTAGGGCATCACCATTGTCAATGGCTACTTCCCATCCTCTCAGTGGAAATGGTCCAAATGCTCTTGTCACAGCACGGCTAATCATCTGTCGATTCTCGATCATATCAGAATAGAATCCACTGATTCTTTTACGTCTGTCACTACGCCCAACAATCGCGAGTTTGAAACTCGTCACAGTCATTCAATCTCTGAATCCTACTCAGAATACCACAGATAAGGTTTAGACTTTCCAGATTCTTAAGAATGGCCGCCAAAGGGTTCTAGCTTATACCACGAAGATTCTGATTAAGGAATCCAAGAGACACTCGCTTGTTCTAAGGTAGAACGGATGTGGTTGTCAGTCACGCGTTCATAGGGATGGATGATGATGAGTGTCACGGATCATCACATCCATCATGTTGAAGTGCAACGAATATCTTAGAATAAGAATAAGCTGGATTGAATAGAAAATAGTAGTACTTTGCATTAAAACTCGAGGTACAGCAGAGCTCCACACCTTAATCTATGGTGTGTAGAAACTCCACCGTTGAAAATACATAAGTGATGATGGTCTAGGCATGGCCGAATGGCCAGCCCCCAAATGTGATCAAAGATGTAAAATCCCAGATGAGACCAAGATGTCTAATACAATAGTAAAATGTCATATTTATACTGACTAGTTACTAGGGTTTACAGAAATAAGTCTAAATGCAGAAATCCACTTTCGGGGCCCACTTTGGTGTGTGCTTGGGCTGAGCTTGAGCTTTACACGTGCAGAGGCTTCTCTTGGAGTTAAACGCCAAGTTGTAACGTGTTTTTAGCGTTTAACTCTGGTTTGTGATGTGTTTCTGGCGTTTTACTCCAGAATGCAGCATGGAATTGGCATTGAACGCTAGTTTGTATCGTCTAAAATCGAACAAAGTATGGACTATTATATATTGCTGAAAATCTCTGAATGTCTTATTTCCAACGCCGTTAAGAGCGCGCCATTTGAAGTTCTGTAGCTCCAGAAAATCCATTTCGAGTGCAGGGAGGTCAGAATCCAACAACATCAGCAATCCTTTTTCAGCCTGAATCATATTTTTGTTCAGGTCCCTCAATTTCAGCCAGAAAATACCTGAAATCACAGAAAAACACACAAGCTCATAGTAAAGCCCAGAAATGTGAATTTTGCATAAAAACTAATGAAAACATCCCTAAAAATAACTAGATCCTACTATAAACTACCTAAAAATAATGCCAAAAAGCGTATAAATTATCCGCTCATCACAGGTCTTGTGCAAGTCTAAACATACATCAAACTTCCAAATTATAGATGCATATGGAATTCCTTTCATCTGTTTCCATTCCAAATTATTCTTTGGACATTGCATGAGACTAAACTTGTCTCCTTTTTGAATTGGAACGGGTGATGCTGAGCATTGTGCCATTCTGAATCTCTCTAATACTTTATTAATATATGATTTCTGAGACAATCCTAATAATCCTTGTGATCTATCTCGGAGTATTTCTATTCCAATCACATAACTTACCTCACCCATATCTTTCATTTCAAAGTTATTAGAGAGATATTTCTTAGTCTCGCTTAATAGACCAAGATCATTAAATGCAAGCAAAATATCATCAACATATAGAACTAAAATAATGAATTTACTCCCACTGACCTTCAAGTATATACACCGATCAACGTTATTTTCCTTAAATGCAAAAGACAGGATGGTATCATTAAATTTGATAAACCATTGGTGGGATGCTTGTTTAAGTTCATATAGTGATTTCTTAAGTTTACACACCATTTGTTCTTTCCCTTCAACCAAAAATCCTGTTGGTTGATCCATGTAAACATCTTCCTCTAAATCCCCATTAAGAAAGGCAGTTTTTACATCCATTTGATGTAACTCTAAGTCATAATGAGCCACTAAAGTCGAGATAATCCTTAAAGAGTCTTTTTTAGAAACTGGTGAGAAAGTCTCTTTGTAATCAACGCCATCTTTTTTAGTAAAATCTTTGGCAACAAGACGAGCCTTGTAACGTTCAAGGTTGCATGAGAATCATGCTAAGTCTTAAAGACCCATTTACACCCAATTCTCTTGCATCCTTTAGGTAATTCCACAAGGTCCCATACTTTATTTTGTTCCATTGATTTAAGTTCATCTTTCATGGCCTCTAACCATTTATCAGCATTATCACCATTAATGGCTTGTGAGAAAGAAACTGGATCATTAGCAACACTCAAGTTATTTTCTGACTCTTGTAAATACGCCACATAATCATCAGAAATAGCAGATCTTCTTTCCCTTTGAGACCTTCTTAATGCCATTTCTTTTGGTTGTTTTATTATCGGCTCCTCATTAACCATGGGATTAATAAGTTTTTGTTCCTCTTGATTGTTATTTAGTCCAACAATAACAGGATCAATAATTTGTTGTTCCTGTCGATTGTGAATAGGCTCAATAACATTTGGAATAACAACTCTAGAAGTAGAAGTACAAGTTGAAGGAACTTGAATTCTTACTTCTTTAATCTCCACATTTTGTGAAGCTGTACTCCCACTGGTCTCACCATTCTCAATGAACCATGCATTGCCAGTTTCAATTATTCTTGTACTATGAGTAGGACAATAAAATCTATATCCTTTTAATTTTTCTGGATAACCAATAAAATATTCACTATTGTTCTTGCATCCAGCTTCTTTTCTTGCGGATTATAAGCTCTTATTTCTGCTTGACACCCCCAAACATGTAGATGTCTTAAACTAGGTTTCCTCCCAGTCCATAACTCAAAAGGAGTTTTAGGAACTGCCTTACTAGGAACCCTATTTAACAAATACATAGGAGTTTTTGAAGCATACATCCATAGTGATATAGGTAAAGATGCATTACTCATTATTGTCCTAACCATTTCTATTAAAGTACAGTTTCGCCTTTCTGATACACTATTTTGTAGCTTGATCCATGATAATAATGGTATTAGGAAGAATTCACTTTGTCTATTCTTTTGCTTTCTTAATTCTTTCTTCAATTTAGTTATTGATGGTGAGTGAAGAAGAAAGACTTCATAGGTAGAAAGAGATGACTAAATTCTGATTTGTTTTCATAAAAACCAACTTCCATCAAGTTGGTTACATTTCAAAATAATCATGTAACTTTTTTTATTTTATTATTTTAATTAAATATTTATTAAACTAATAAAATAAGATACATCACACACAGGAGACATTATATAATAATATAATTTCTTACATTACCTCAATTTCGATATATTAGATGGAATACTTAATTTCTGTAGTTAAATGGAGTCTTAGGAGTGCTAGTAGGTGTATGAGAAGAAATAGTGACAGTAGCAGTTGCATTAGTAGCAATAGTATGAGCAATAACACTCTCATCAATAAAAATAAATTGGGTTAGTCTAGTGGTTAGTTTATTAATTTGCTTAAGTAAGAATTTGGGGTTCAAATTCCGTTTTGTACATGCAATAATACAATAGATAGCAATAAACCCTTGAATAAAATTTTGATTTGCGATAAATTAATCCTTAAACTGACAGATTTGAGAATACCATGAAAAACAAAAAAAAACACTCTCATCAATAGAAGGTATCAAATTGAAATTAAAGAAACTGAATGGTAGTGTGCTTTGAGTCATTGATTAAAAAATTGGTGGGGTAGCATTTATAAAGAAGTGAGTTTTGGAAAAATTATTTTTGCACAATAAAACGTTCCTGGTCTTTTGAAATAAGGAGATGAGTATTACATAGAAGGGAAGGGGTTGAATATTTTTACATAAATACATGCCTGCTAGTTGAACTAAATGTAAATTTTTCATTTACAAATATTGAATGTGGTATTTTGACTCAATTGAAATGTGCTCCACCTCAACTTCATCCAAATGCTTGGACATTTGTGAGAGGTTTCGAGATATTTATATAATTTCTGTAGTTAGAACCCTCACTCGAGATGTTTTTTATGCCTTGTTTCAAGAAAAGAGGGTACGAAAACGTGTTTGGATCCACCTCAGTAGCATTTCTAACCGATCTCTTTTTAGCGTCTATAAGTCATTGTTTAAAGGATTCACAGAAATGTATGTAAAAGTGAGATTGGCATAAGATGTGTATCCATTCTATGTAGATGAATTCTTGTTGGAGAACTTTCCTTTATATTAGCATCTTCAGCCTAGGCAGATTCTAGGAATGGATAAAGTGGGTGAAAGAGATGGGATGATTGTAGAATTTATCGAATTTTATCAAATAGGTTATTGTCAATTGCTTTCTTTATTTTCCTTATTATTTTGTTTTATGCAATTTCAACAACAACTCTCTTTACTTTTCACCTGACTAAATTCAGCAAGATAACTATTGCTTGCTCAATCTAACAATTCTTATGGAATCAACCCTCACTCACCTGAGGTATTACTTGGACGACCTGGTGCACTTGTCGGTGAAATTGTGCGAATCCTAATTTCGTGCACCACAAAGTTAAGACCGGCCAGAGCATATATATACATATATACAAGATAAAACCCAAATAGAGATATATAACTATGTACATATACATCTAAACCAAAATGAAACCCCAAACAGGTAGAGTCCTTTGCTTGCAGAAAGCTTTTAGTATGCCTAAGCGAGGTGTCTCACGCCCTGCATCTGAAAACCACAAAATATGGATGGGATGAGAACCGAAGGTTCTCAGCATGGTAACGGTGCCCACAAACTAACATATAAGGTTCTGGGAAAGCCGAAGGTGATCCTAGAACTTTCGACAACAGATTCAAACTTAAAACTAAAATTTGAGACCATAAATTAAGGCAAGGTATCTAAGTTTAAGGATTCCTGGTTCTTATCACAATTCTAACCCTAGGTTCACCGCCTTTCCTCCAACCCTCTGAAACACCAGTGCACAGGCAAACAATGTATACAAAGAAAACACAAGTAGTTTACAGTTACAGCAAACAAAACATATAGCAGTTAAGCATGAATATCAATTACGCAAACACAAGAATGCAAAACCAAACAAGTCACTCAAATGCATATGATGCATGCCTTTCCTACTGGCCGTGAGCTCACGTGTCGGTTACTTTGCCAGAATCCGACACATCCAGTAGCTAACCCGGATATCGTCCTCCTAAAAACCGATGGGTGGTACACCACCACAAACCCCACCTAGTGGGTGGTACACCACCGCGAACCCCACCATTGTGAGTGGTACACCACCAGAACCTCGCAAGATCTTCAACTGGATAACAACACACGCACGTGGGCGGTAAACCATCACAATCCCCACATGACATTCTTTTTTAAAGACATGTGGGCGGTATACCACCATGAACCCCACATACATCTTGACACTGGGCAAGCAGTAAACCACAACGGACCTTGCAAGGTCAAGCTCAAAACAATTTCATTTTCAAATTTATTATAAATTATTTATTCATATACATATCACATTTACACACTTCTCATTCATAATTCACCATCGCTCAAACTTTCTTCATCTCCAAGTTTCTACTCCTTCCTACCATATTCTCACCACTCAACATACAACTAAGGTTTAGGGGCTAAAAGAGTGAAAATAGAGGTTTAAAGGTTTAAAATTATATTTTAAAATACAAAACTCACTTTGCTAATTTCAGGGGTCATGCGTACACGTGGGCGTGTTTTTCATGCTTGCGTAAAATTCAGGGGTCATGCATACGTGTGGGCGTGTTTTTCATGCTTACATATGCAAGCACCTTGCTCGCGTTCACGAGATGCCCAACCCAAAAGGGTTGGTCGCGTCGCATGCAGTGGTCGCATACGCAAGATATGTAAAGTGGCAAAAATGCTGAATGCTACAGAGTTTTAGTTTCGCACTACGAACTTCTGACGCGCATAACTTTTTTGCTTTAAAGTATTTTTCATCCGTTCTTCGAATGACATGAACTTCACGGATCCAATTTTCATAGGAAAAAAATTTGAATACATATTCATTCACATCAAACATTATTCATATCATCATCAAACACCACATAGTCTCATCAACTTCCTCACTTGACACAATTATCTTGAATCATTGATGAGCGGATATTTTATACGCTTTTTGGGGGTAATTTCATGTAGATTTTAGTATGTTTTAATTAGTTTTTAATAGAATTTTATTAGTTTTTAGGCAAAAATTATATTTCTAGACTTTAATATGAGTTTGTGTATTTTTCTATGATTTCAGGTATTTTCTGGCTGAAATTGAGGGAGCTGAGCAAAAATCTGAGTTAGGCTGAAAAAGTACTGCTGATGCTGTTGGATCCCGACCTCCCTGCACTCGGAATGGATTTTTTGGAGCTACAAGAGTCCAATTGACGCGCTCTCAATTGGGTTGGAAAGTAGACATCCAGGGCTTTCCAGCTATATAGTAGTTCATACTTTGCGCAAAGATAGATGACGTAAACTGGCGTTCAACGCTAGTTCCATGTTGCAGTCTGGCGTCCAGCGCCAGAAACAGGTTACAAGTTGGAGTTCAACGTCCAAAATACGTTACAGCCTGGCGTTCAACTCCAGAAACAGCCCAAGCACGTGAGAGGCTTAAGTCTCAGCCCCAGCACACACCAAGTGGGCCCCAGAAGTGGATTCTGCACCAATTATCTTAGTTTACTCATTTTCTGTAAACCTAGGTTACTAGTTTACTATTTAAACAACTTTTAGAGACTTATTTTGTACCTCATGACATTTTCAGATCTGAACTACATACTCTTTGATGGCATGAGTCTCTAAACTCTATTGTTGGGGGTGAGGAGCTCTGCAGCGTCTCGATGAATTAATGCAATTACTTATATTTTTCTATTCACATATGCGTGTTCCTATCTAAGATGTTCATTTGCGCTTAATTATGGAGAAGGTGATGATCCGTGACACTCATCACCTTCCTCAACCCATGAACGCGTGTCTGACAACCACCTCCGTTCTACATCAGTTTGAATGAATATCTCTTAGATTCCTTAATCAGAATTTTCGTGGTATAAGCCGGAGTGATGGCGGCATTCATGAGAATCCGGAAAGTCTAACCTTGTCTGTGGTATTCCGAGTAGGATTCCGGGATTGAATGACTATGACGAGCTTCAAACTCCTGAAGGCTGGGCGTTAGTGACAGACGCAAAAGAATCATTGGATTCTATTCCAACTTGATTGAGAACCGACAGATGATTAGCCGTGCTGTGACAAAGCATCTGGACCATTTTCACTGAGAGGATGGGAAGTAGCCATTGACAACGGTGACACCCTACATAGAGCTTGCCATGGAAGGAACTTTGCAATTATGTTATTGAGTTGAATATTATATTGCAGGGATTCAGAGGACAAAGCATCTCCAAAACCCCAACATATTCTCCATTACTGCATTACAAGTAATTAATTTACGCTCTTTTATTTTTCTAATAATTCAACTGATAATTTTAATTAAAATCCTGACTAAGAATAATAAAATAAACATAGCTTGCTTCAA
>NC_029778.3:59567683-59570832 GCF_000817695.3 Arachis duranensis
CGGGGATTGTTCGAGTTTGAACAACTAAAGGTTTATTTTATTGCTTAGATTAGGAATAATTTATTTTTGTTGCTATAGAGTTATTAAATTCTGAGTCCTTTATTCCCTTTTCAAAAAAATTTTCAAAAAAATTATTTTCCTTTATCACAATTTTAATTTTTCGTGAGTTTAGTGTTTTGTTCTAAGTTTGATGTCAACCACATATTTTATATTTTCCCTTTAAATTTTTGAATTTGTGCTCTTTGAGCTTCAAGTTGTTTTTGTTGATTTTTCTTGTTGATCTTTAATTTTTCTTGTTCTGTGTCTTTTCTTGTTTCACGTGTGTTTTTCCAAAACATTAGTCTTCCAAAAGGAATATACCTATTCAGAACAAGTGTTACATTTACTACCCAATTGGCTAGAGCGTTGGTCTATGTTCTTGGTAATTGGGTATCTTCTTTTTAAAATCTTTTTCAAAAATAATTTTTCTTGATTTAATCTTGTGCCAAACTTTAAGTTTGGTGTTTTCTTGTTAATTTTAATATAATTTTCAAAAATTACTTTGATTTTCTAAAATTTTTAAGTTTGGTGTTCTTTCTTTTGTTCTTGGTGTTCTTGTGAATCTTCAAAGTGTTCTTGAGTCTTCTTTGTATTTTGATCCTAAAATTTTTAAGTTTGGTGTTCCTTGGAGTTTTCCCTCCAAAATTTTCAAAAGCAAGGAGCATTAGATCCAAAAATTTTAAGTCTTGTGTCTTTTATGTGTTTTCCTCCTTCATCATAAAATTCAAAATTCAAAAAAAATAAATAAAAATATTTTTAATATATATATATATTATTATCTTTTTCAAAAATATCCTAACCACTTTCTCTTTTTCCTCAAATTTTTCGAAAATTTTCACAAAACATTTTTAATTTCTTTTTTTTATTTTATTTTATTTTATTTTATTATTTCGAAAATAAATTTTTATCTTTAATAAAATAAATAATATCAACATACATATCTTCTCCCTTGCTCCATCATGGAACTAAGTGGAAAGGAACAGTCCAGAAGGACTCTGGGGTCATATGCTAACCCCAGTAATGCTTCATATGGGAGTAGTATATGTATACCCTCCATTGGAGTTAGTAGTTTTGAGTTGAATCCTCAGCTCATTATCATGGTGCAGCAAAGTTGCCAGTATTCCGGTTTTCCACAAGAAGAACTTACAGAGTTTCTGGCACAGTTTTTACAAATTGCTGACACAGTACATGATAAGGAGGTAGATCAGGATGTCTACAGGCTATTACTGTTCCCATTTGCTGTAAAAGACCAAGCTAAGAGGTGGTTAAATAACCAACCTAATGACAGCATAAAAACATGGAAATAGCTGTCAGAAAAATTCCTGAATCACTATTTTCCTCCAAAATGGATGACACAGCTAAGGCTAAGCATCCAAGGCTTCAAACAAGGAGATAATGAATCCCTTTATGATGGCTGGGAGAGATACAGAGAGATGCTAAGAAAATGCCCATCTGAAATGTTTTCAAAATGGGTGCAATTAGACATCTTCTACTACGGACTTACAGAAAGAGCTCAGATTTCTCTAGACCACTCAGCTGGTGGATCTATACACATGAGGAAGACAATAGAAGAAGCTCAAGAGCTCATTGATACAGTTGCCAGAAATCAGCATCTGTACCTAAGTAGGGAATCTTCCATCAACAAAGAGGCTAAAACAGTAACTGCTGAACTCAGTCCTGCAGATCAAGCTGCTGAATTCAATCAGCAATTAGATTTTCTAACAAAACAGTTAGCCGAATTCAAGGAGATACTACAAGAAACAAGAATGGCTAACAAAAATATGGAAGTACAATTGAAGCAAACAGAATAGCAGTTATCAAAACAAATAATAGAAGAATGCCAAGCAGTTCAATTAAGAAGTGGAAAGATATTAAATACCTCACTTCAAGGTAGCAGGAAGCTAAGAAATGAGCAAACCACCCAAAATCCATCTGACGACAGTCAAAGCCCAGAGAGGAATAACTCTGGCGTTCAAAAGCCAGAAAATGGGTGGAAAGCTGGTGCTGAACGCCCATACCATGCTCAGTTCTGGCGTTCAACGCCATAAACAAGCAATGAATCGGCGTTGAACGCCCAAAGGAAGCACAGTTCTGACGTTCAAACACCAAAAATAGATAAGGAGCTGGCGTCTAACACCACTCCTGCTTCCACCCCTGGCATTCAAACGCCAGTGGGAGATCAGACACATACAAGTGCTGATAACAATCCCTCCAAAAAGGCTTCTCAACCCACATCTGTAGGCAATAAACCTACAGCAACTAAGGTTGAGGAATATAAAGCCAAAATACCTTATCCTTAGAAATTTCGCCAAGCGGAACAGGATAAGCAATTTGCCCGCTTTGCAGCTATCTCAGGACTCTTGAAATAAAAATTCCGTTTGCAGAGGCACTTGAGCAAATACCCTCTTATGCCAAGTTCATGAAAGAGATCTTAAGTCATAAGAAGGATTGGAGGGAAACTGAGAAATTTTACCTCACTGAAGAATGCAGTGCAGTCATTCTGAAAAGCTTACCTGAGAAGCTTAAGGATCCGGGAAGCTTTATGATACCATGCACATTAGAAGGTACTTGTACCAAGCAAGCTCTATGTGATCTTGGGGCAAGTATTAATCTAATACCTGCAACTACTATCAAAAAGCTTGGGTTGACTAATGAAGTTAAACCAACCCGGATATGTCTTCAACTTGCCGAAGTTAAACCAACCCAGATATGTCTCCAACTTGCTGATGGCTCTATTAAAATGCCATCAGGTGTTATTGAGGACATGATTGTCAAGGTTGGGCCATTCGCCTTTCCCACTGACTTTGTAGTGCTGGAAATGGAGGATCACAAGAGTGCAACTCTCATTCTAGGAAAACCTTTCCTAGCAACTGGACGAACCCTCATTGATGTCCAAAAAGGGGAGGTGACCCTAAGAGTCAATGAGGATGAGTTTAAGTTGAATGCTGTCAAAGCTATGCAGCATCCAGACACCCAAAACGACTGCATGAGTGTTGATATTATTGACTCTCTGGTAAAAGAAGTCAATATGGCTGAGAGCCTCGAATCAGAGCTAGAGGATATCTTTAAAGATGTTCAGCCTGATCTGGAGGAACCAGAGAAAATAATAG
>NC_029778.3:59571212-59571709 GCF_000817695.3 Arachis duranensis
CTTCCTGGATGGATATTCAGGTTATAATCAAATTGTAGTAGATCCAAAAGATCAAGAGAAAACGGCATTCACATGTCCATCCGAAGTATTTGCATACAGAAGGATGCCATTTGGCTTATGCAATGCACCTGCAACCTTTCAAAGGTGCATGCTCTCAATTTTCTCTGATATGGTGGAAAATTTTCTGGAAGTCTTCATGGATGACTTTTCAGTATTTAGAGACTCATTCAGCTCCTGTCTTGACCATCTAGCACTTGTTCTAAAGAGATGCCAAGAGACCAACCTAGTTTTAAATTGGGAGAAATGTCACTTTATGGTGACTGAAGGAATTGTCCTTGGGCACAAAATCTCGAACAGAGGAATAGAGGTGGATCAAGCTAAGGTAGAGGTAATTGAAAAATTACCACCACTAGCCAATGTTAAGGCAATCAGAAGCTTTCTGGGGCATGCAGGATTCTATAGGAGGTTTATAAAGGATTTTTCAAAAATCGCCAAAC
>NC_029778.3:59571807-59572714 GCF_000817695.3 Arachis duranensis
GTTTGAGACTCTGAAAGCTAAGCTGGTCACAGCACCAGTCATCTCTGCACCAGACTGGACATTACCATTTGAAATAATGTGTGATGCCAGTGACCATGCCATTGGTGCAGTGTTGGGACAGAGACATGACAAGCTTCTGCATGTCATTTACTATGCCAGTCGTGTTTTAAATGACGCACAGAAGAATTACACAACCATAGAAAAAGAGCTGCTTGCAGTGATTTACGTTATTGACAAGTTTAGATCCTATTTAGTAGGATCAAAAGTGATTGTGTACACTGATCATGCTGCTCTTAAATATCTACTCACAAAGCAGGATTCAAAACCCAGACTTATCAGATGGGTGTTGCTTCTGCAAGAGTTTGATATAGAAATAAGAGACAGAAAAGGGACAGAAAACTAAGTAGCAGATCACCTGTCCCAAATAGAACCAGTAGAAGGGGCGTCCCTCCCTCTTACTGAGATCTCTGAAACCTTTCCGGATGAGCAACTCTTTGCCATCTAGGAAGTACCATGGTTTGCAGACATTGCAAACTACAAGGCAGTAAGGTTCATACCCAAAGAGTACAGTAGGCAGCAATCAAAGAAGTTGATCACGGATGCAAAGTACTATCTTTGGGATGAACCATATCTCTTCAAGAGATGTGCAGACGGAGTAATCCGTAGATGTGTACCTAAAGAAGAAGCGCAGATGATCCTATGGCACTGCCATGGATCACAGTATGGAGGACATTTTGGAAGTGAGCGAACAGCCACAAGAGTCCTCCAATGTGGCTTCTACTGGCCTACTCTCTATAAAGACTCCCGAGTGTTTGTGCTTAATTGCGACAGTTGCCAAAGATCTGGCAATCTGCCTCACAGTTATGCCATGCCTCAACAAGGGATCTTGGAGATTGAGTTGTTTGAC
>NC_029778.3:59572999-59573572 GCF_000817695.3 Arachis duranensis
GAGTTAGCCACAGGGTGGCCACTCCATATCACCCACAGACTAATGGGCAAGCTGAAGTCTCAAATAAAGAACTCAAAAGAATCTTGGAACGGACTATAATTAACTGTAGAAGGGATTGGGCAAGAAGCTTGGATGATGCTCTGTGGGCATACAAAACAGCATTCAAGACCCCTATAGGGACCTCTCCATACCAGCTTGTGTATGGAAAGACATGTCACTTGCCAGTGGAACTGGAACATAAGGCCTACTGGGCAACCAGATTCCTGAACCTTGATGCCAAGTTAGCTGGAGAAAAATGATTGCTCCAGTTAAATGAGCTAGAGGAATTTAGACTCAATGCTTTCAAGAATGCAAAAATATACAAAGAGAAAGCAAAAAGATGGCATGATAAGAAATTGTTATCCAGAGTCTTTGAGCCAGCGCAGAAAGTTCTGCTATTTAATTCTAGGCTCAAATTATTCCCCGAGAAATTGAAGTCCCGGTGGAGAGGTCCATATGTGATCACGAGCGTATCACCATATGGATACGTAGAGTTTCAGGATAATGATTCTAATAAAAAGTTCATTGTTAATA
>NC_029778.3:59573656-59577518 GCF_000817695.3 Arachis duranensis
CTTGATTAAAGCTCAGTAATAGTCCAGCTAACGACATTAAAGAAGCGCTTACTGGGAGGCAACCCAGCCATTCACAAAATTTAATTTTATTCGTTTTGGTTAATTAATTGATTTTTACAGGTATATGTCAAAGTATCTTCAAGGTAAAATAGCAATTGCTTGAATTCACAAAGTTACAAAGGAATTTGGAAGCTCACTGGCGTGAAAAAGCCAGTAAGAAACAGTTTGGGCGTTGAACGCCCAAAAGAAGCACCCACTGGGCGTTCAACGCCAGTAAGGGTAGCCATCTGGGTGTTAAACGCCAGAAAGGTGCATCTTCTGGGCGTTGAACGCCAGAAAGAAGCACGTTCTGGGCGTTTAATGCCAGATTGACAGCATCCTGGGCGGTCAGAAAAACGCCCAGTGACAAAGGACTTCCTGGCGTTCAACGCCAGAAAGAAGCAACAGCTGGGCATTGAACGCCCAGGAGAAGCAGCAATTGGGCGTTAAACGCCCAAAACATGCAGCGTTTGGGCGTTTAACGCCAGAATGGTGGGAAGGAGGTAAAATTCGTTTTTCTTCACAAATTTTCTAATTTTTATATTTCAATTCATGATTTCTTGTATAAACATGTTTCAAAATATCATCCTTCAATTCCAAAAATTTTAATCCTAATTTCTTAAAACTCTAATTTCTAAAATCCTTTTTCAAAAATATTAAATGCATCTTAATCCATAAAGACAAATTATTTTCCAATCCAATCCAACCTTTTTTTTAAGTTTCTCAAAACTCAATTATCTTTTAAAAATCTTCTTTCAAAATTAAAATTCAAATTTATCTTTTCCAAATATCATTAACAATTTTTTTAATTATATCTCTTTCTTATCATATTTATTTATCCGTGATCACAAAAACATACTCACTTTGATCATGGCCCCTAAAGGAAAACAACCCACCCCAAGAGGCAAGAAAGAGAGTATTCCAAAACCACTTTGGAATCAAGGAAAGTTCTTGACTAAAGAACATTCAGACCATTACTACAAAATAATGGGTCTAAGATCAGTGATCCCGAAAGTCAAGTTCGATCTGAAAGAAGATGAATATCCGGAGATCCAAGAACAAATTCAAAACAGGAACTGGGAAATCCTAGCTAATCCTGAAACAAAAGTAGGAAGGAATATGGTTCAGGAGTTCTATGCTAATCTGTGGCAGACAGACAGGAAAAGAATAATTGGAGCTACCCTCTATGACCATCGGACCTTAGACAGAGGAAAGATTGTTCACATCCATCCTGACAAAAGGGAGATCTTTAAGCTTCCTCAACTGAAAGATGACCCAGACTCCTTTAATAGGAGAATGATGAGGGTAAACAAAGGCCTGGATAAGATTCTAGAGGATATATGCATCCCTGGAGCCAGGTGGACCACCAGCACCACTGGCATCCTAAATCAACTCAAGAGAGAAGATCTCAAACCAGTTGCCAGAGGCTGGCTGGACTTTATTGGGCGTTCTATATTGTCCACCAGCAACTGTTCTGAAGTTACTGTTAAAAGAGCAGTGATGATTCACTGCATCATGTTGGGAAGAGAAGCAGAAGTTCATCAACTAATCTCATGTGAACTCTACAAAATAGCAAACAAGAACTCCAAGGATGCCAAAAATTGGCCTATCCAAGCTTAATTTCTATACTCTGCAGAGATACCAGAGTGAAGATGGGAATAACTGAGTATATCTCAGTCGAGCGGCCAATCACTAAAATATCAATGGAAAGACAACAGCTGCAGGATGATCCAATCAAGAGGAGAGCACAAGAATTCCTCCCAGAACTTCCTCAATTCGAATATTGGGAACATCTTGAGGCATCTGTTTCCAAGTTGCAAGAAGTTATGAACCAAATAAAGGAAGAACAGAATAATCAAAGTAGCATGCTTTGCAAATTGCTTAGGGAACAAGAAGAGCAAGGGCGTGACTTAAGGGAGCTGAAGCGCCAGAAATTAATCCTTGAAGGACCAAGCACCCCACAGATCAGAGGAACATCCACTTCCCAAAATACAGGTTGTTGAGTTCTAATTTTAGCTTTAACTCTGTGATAGTGTTATTATAGGAATTTACCTTAAAAGTTATATAGGAGTAGTAGTAATTAGCATATCTATTTTGGTTTTATTTCCAATTAAGTTATAATTTATTTTTCTTATCATCATCAAACATGAATAAAATAGTAGATAATTAGAATAAAGAAGTAATTTATATTTTTCGAGTTCTTAATAATAAAAATTATAATTAATTATATGTCGTGGCAATACCTTTTGTTCTCTGAATGAATGCTTGAACAGTGCATAATTTGTATCTTAAATTTTACGAATGTTGGTTCCTAAAAGAATGAGGAACACGAAAAATATTATTGAGGATCTGAAAAATCATGAATTTGATTCTTGAAGCAAGAAAAAGCAGTGAAAAAAAATTATTTTTTACAAGGAATCATTGGATCAAGAAAAAGAAAAAAAAAGCCAATAGCCCTTAAAACCAAAAGGCAAGGGTGAAAAGGATCCAAGGCTTTGAGCATCAGTGGATAGGAGGGCCCAAGGAAGTAATTCTAGGCCTAAGCGGCTAAATCAAGCTGTCCCTAACCATGTGCTTGTGGCATGCAGGTCCAAGTGAAAAGCTTGAGACTGAGTGGTTAAAGTCATGATCCAAGGCAAACAGAGTGTGCTTAAGAGCTCTGGATACCTCTGACTGGGGACTTTAGCAAAGCTAAGTCACAATCTGAAAAGGTTCACCTAGTCATGTGTCTGTGGTATTTATGTATCCGGTGGTAATATTGGAAAACAAAGTGCTTAGGGCCACGGCCAAGACTCATAAAGTAACTGTGTTCAAGAATCAACATACTACACTAGGAAAATCAATAATACAAAATCAATAATACTATCAGAATCCTGAGTTCCTACGGATGCCAATCATTCTGAATTTCAAAGGATAAAGTGAGATGCCAAAACTGTTCAGAAATAAAAAGCTACTAGCCCCGCTCATCTAACTAAAACCTGAGCCTCACTTGAAACTCTGAGATATTATTGCTTCTTAACTTCTTTTTATCCTATTTTATCTTCTAGTTGCTTGGGGACAAGCAACAGTTTAAGTTTGGTGTTGTGATGAGCGGATATTTTATACGCTTTTTGGGGGTAATTTCATGTAGATTTTAGTATGTTTTAATTAGTTTTTAATAGAATTTTATTAGGTTTTAGGAAAAAATCACATTTCTGGACTTTACTATGAGTTTGTGTATTTTTCTGTGATTTCAGGTATTTTCTGGCTGAAATTGAGGGAGCTGAGCAAAAATCTGAGTTAGGCTGAAAAAGGACTGCTGATGCTGTTGGATCCTGACCTCCCTGCACTCGGAATGGATTTTTTGGAGTTACAGGAGTCCAATTGACGTGCTCTCAATAGGGTTGGAAATTAGACATCTAGGGCTTTCCAGCAATATATAATAGTTCATACTTTGCGCAAAGATAGATGACGTAAACTGGCATTCAATGCCAGTTCCATGTTGCAGTCTGGCGTCCAGCGCCAGAAACAGGTTACAAGTTGGAGTTCAACGCCCAAAACATGTTACAACCTGGCGTTCAACTCCAGAAACAGCCCAAGCACATGAGAGGCTTAAGTCTCAGCCCCAGCACACACCAAGTGGGCCCCAGAAGTGGATTTCTGCACCAATTATCTTAGTTTACTCATTTTCTGTGAACCTAGGTTACTAGTTTACTATTTAAACAACTTTTAGAGACTTATCTTGCACCTCATGACATTTTCAGATCTGAATTACATACTCTTTGACGGCATGAGTCTCTAAACCCCATTGTTGGGGGTGAGGAGCTCTGCAGCGTCTCGATGA
>NC_029778.3:59577524-59586811 GCF_000817695.3 Arachis duranensis
GTTCCTATCTAAGATGTTCATTCGCGCTTAATTATGGAGAAGGTGATGATCCGTGACACTCATCACCTTCCTCAACCCATGAACGTGTGTCTGACAACCACATCCATTCTACATCAGTTTGAATGAATATATCTTAGATTCCTTAATCAGAATTTTCGTGGTATAAGCCGGAGTGATGGCGGCATTCATGAGAATCCGGAAAGTCTAACCTTGTCTGTGGTATTCCGAGTAGGATTCTGGGATTGAATGACTGTGATGAGCTTCAAACTCCTGAAGGCTGGGCATTAGTGACAAATGCAAAAGAATCATTGGATTCTATTCCAACCTGATTGAGAACCGACAGATGATTAGCCGTGCTGTGACAGAGCATCTGGACCATTTTCACTGAGAGGATGGGAAGTAGTCATTGACAACGGTGACACCCTACATAGAGCTTGCCATGGAAGGAACTTTGCAATTATGTTATTGAGTTGAATATTATATTGCAGGGATTCAGAGGACAAAGCATCTCCAAAACCCCAACAGTTTCTCCATTACTGCATTACAAGTAATTAATTCACGCTCTTTTATTTTTCTAATAATTCAACTAATAATTTTAATTGAAATCTTGACTAAGAATAATAAAATAAACATAGCTTGCTTCAAACCAATAATCTCTGTGGGATCGACCCTTACTCACGTAAGGTATTACTTGGATGACCCAGTGCACTTGCTGGTTAGTTGTGCGGATTGCAAAAGTGTGATTGCAATTTCGTGCACCAATCATTGCATACAATCCAACTACTCAACTCAACAATGCTAACAACAAGTACTCATATGTTCCCCAATCAAATCAACACCCCTTAATTATTCCCCAACACACCAATTTACAATTATAATCACTTCACACGATAATTCATATCCAAAAAACATCATACATAATCATCAACATCACAATTAATTCAACCTTATCCTACGGTCAACTTGCCTAAGTTTTCTCGACACATTACATTTTAGATACGAGAAACTGAAACCATATCTTGGCCGATTCCCCGATAAACTCGAAACACCTCATAAATCAATGTTCTCCAAGCTCCTAAGATTCCAAAACTTCAACAAGAGACCCTCTAATCACCAAGGCTCAATCCAAGCCCCACATTTCCAATATTCATCTAACCAACATTGAATTTCCAATCTAAGATCACAATTTCCACCACAATTAACATATAGCTCATTAATTCAACACTTATACCAAGGAATTTGAGGGTGCTTACCTTGTCCACAGCTTAAGTGAGCTAAACCCAACAAAACCCACAAGCTAATTCAAACATAAACACCGAAATTAAATAATTTTCAACATCATTGTTCATCAAATTTTGAAACTTAGGGAGGAGGAGACTGAAATTGAAAAGTGGATTCCATACCTAATCAATGACTGGGCTTTGTAGAGCTCAATGTGTTGGTCACATTGCCAAAAATGTTGCGGCAATCAGAGCTCCGGATCAAAAGTTATTTGAATTTGAAGATCAAGTGAAGGTTTGTGAATTTGTGATATGTTCTTCCCCTTTGCTGCACTTGCAGCGTGTTATGCATAAAGTGGGAGGGAGAATGAGCTGAAGCTCATTTAGCTAAGTGTGGTGGGTTGGGCCTTGGGCCCAATACATGCTCGGTTCATCCGGTTTGGCCCGTTCGGCCCAATCTTGGGCCGAATTCTTTAAAATTGGTGTTAAAATTCTTATTTTAATTAGCTCTATCTCATTAAATTATAAAATTTCATTCTCTAATTTCCTAATTAATAATTAAGTTATTAACTAATTATTTACTAATTTTTCCAATTTTACATCCTACCCACCTAATTTGGAATTTTGTCCCCAAAATTCAAATACTTACGAATAAGCACGGTTAGTCCTTCCTTGTCCTAATTCAAATTCTCCGGTATGCTCCTCCATTCCAACTTGACTTTCATGTCACCTTTACTAATGAGACCTCTTATCTTCGGAGTTCCTTAATGTTGACACTTGACTGTCAATCCTAATTGGAATCACTTGAAACTTTTTTTTCTAATTGAACTGGTTCAAATTCTAGGACATAAGTTGCATGGGAAAATACACTTCCAAAGCTGCGAGGCAAGGAATACGTTGCATAGGTTCAAAATATATGGTAGTAAAATCACTTGATATACCACCAGTTCAATTTTTTCTAACACATCAGACGGCCCAACGTACCTCAGGTTAAACTTCTTAGGTTGACTGCTCATCTGTTACCAGTTGCCGAAGTAGTTTCCAAGAACACATAGCTTCCCTCCTTAAAACTCTATAGGTTCCCTCTCTGGTCGGCAGAATTATTCTGCCGGCCTTGCGCAGTTTGAAAACTCCTAACTCAAATTTCATCTAGTCGCTCTTTGTTGTTTTGGCTATCGGTCCAAAATCTAAAATACTTAATTTCTCCAGATCCACATCAATACAAAAATGACCAGCATCCTGTGCCCCCTTACTCTCTCCTTAATGTGCAGCCTCTAATGTTTTATCTTCACCTCCTAACATGTCAGACACTAGATTGCAGGTGATGTTGCATCCTCTCTTACTTCATGCCACCTAAAACATTTACTTTAGTTCATGGTACACCTTAGTGACTGCAGGATGATCTTGAAATTCTGCCTTTGTGGGCTTTAGATAGTAGTTCACGTCTCAAACTTCCGATATTTGGTACATAAGTCCTCTCTTTAAACCTCTACACTCTTCCCCTATCTTTCTTGTTCTTTTCTTGACTCCCTTGGTCAACGGACTTCAACATTCTTGGTAATTCATTATCCTCTTATTGTGCTTTCCAAACTCTCTTGGCCTTATAATTTCTAGAAATTCGTAATCGATTCAATCTAATACCTCTAGCTATTACCTTAATACCCCACTTTATACTACAAACTTACTTAACATTTAATTCTCTTTAATCGTCCTCCATACAATACTTGGAGATTTTTTGCTGAGAGCGTCCATCATCACACAACGATGTTTCCTCCATGCACCTCTTGAGTCCATCGATAATACTTCGCAATGTTTTCGAATGGTTCACTAGGTTCAAGTATCAAGAATACTAGCATTAAGATTGATCTCCTACTTAAGGTTCAAAGGCTTTCTTTTGCATTCAGGTGTCTATACACATGGTGTATCCTAGCATGTCAACTTAATCTCGGGAAATACAGTCGGTAAGAACTAAGGCTCCAAACTCTTCTTGATGCCACATACTTACACTCCTCATCTCCCGCGTCCCATTCATGCTTTAAGGAACTAGCATCATGATGATTATATCAAGGAATTGTACGAGGTGTTAACTAAGTTCGAGTTAATTTAAAACTGATCAAACAACATAACGGTATTTACTAGAAAGCAGAAGGATGTATTGTAGGATGATAAAATCTAGTAAGGTTACGAAGGAGAGCACTACACCTTCAGCAAGTTTTCAAAATTCATGGATCATTTATTCATATTGCATCAAGATCATGCTCGCCTTGGAAGGGACAGATTCATGTGCGTTAGGAATGGAATTCAGAGCATGATTCAAACCGTCGTTTAGGAATAAATTCGAGATAGCACCCTGACACAACTTTTAAACGAAAGGATGGGTTGAGTCACGAAGATTTATTGACACAAAGCCTGTTGTGAAAATTTGATTTGAACATTTGAAATAATCCAATGAAACGTGGTACGTTGGTAGCCCGTACAAACCATCCAGCGGCAAGGAAAATGATTTTCATGTTTAACCACTATAAGTTAAGAAATTAGAATATGCGCATTCAAGTCATCAGCAAAGCCTGGCACCTTTAACTCGAAGTCATCATATCCGTCATAAACTAAAACTAAATGCGGCATCCCAATATCATAATAAGCATTTAAATTTAGATTAGCAATTTCGTGATTACCTCCGCTTGGTGACTACGCCCGATTAGCGTCCTGAGTTCTCCTCTGAGAACAGTCCCTAGAGATATGACCTGGCATCCTGCACTTGTAACACAGTCCTAAACCTTTTTGGTGTGGCCCATTCGGGTGAAAACTTCTGCACCTTAGGCACCTCATATCCTCTGAGTTATTAGTTACTTACTTTCCTCTATCATTCCCCTGGTGGCTACCACTCTTCTTAAACTCTTGGCCCCTCGGGGCAAAGTTTCTACCCTGGTCTCTCCTAACAAAGGCTTGATGGTCATCATTATCCAAAGCCGCCTTTCTCACACAATCTTCAGCAATTCGGCTCTTATTACCAATTCAGAGAAAGTTTGAATCTCCATAGGCCCAACTTAGCTTAGAATGTCACTCCGGAGTCCTCCTTCATATTTGATACATTTCCACTCCTCAAAGTCTCCTGGAGCACCCTGACAGATTCGGGAAAATCGGCACAGTTCTTCAAATTTATTTGTATACTCCGCAACAAAAATTTGACCCTGTTTTAACTGCAGTAGCTCAAGCTCCTTAGCGTTTCTAACTAAATTTGGAAAGTATTTTCTGTAGAAATCAGTTTGAAACACACCCCAAGATATCAGAACATTGTCTGGTTATAGAATACGTCGTGTTCCCTGCCACCAGTATTGGGCTTTACCTTGTAATTGGTAGATCGCGAACTCCACCTATTGTTCCTCGGGAACCTACTCAGCTTGCAAAGCCCGCTCCATTGCTTAGAGCTAGTTATCAGCTTCAGTAGGGTTTGTGGTAGGGGATGCACTTTCAGAAAAGTGGCTAATGTCATCGGCCCATCATCCCTATTTCCGCCATTTCCATTGTTAGCTTGATTTCCTAAGACAGCAGCCATGGCCTGAAAAGTCGCAGCCATGTTCTCCAGGGTAGCCATGAAGTTTGTGGGGTTGTTTGCATTCCTCTCATGTTCCTCATTTCGATTCCTACCTTCCCTTTGCCCTCGATCGCGTCTACGAGTAGCCATCTAGTCCTGTTCACACCAAACAAGTGATATCAAGGTGATCAGTCTCAATATCGCAAGTCCAACACTTCAAAGTTTCAAATACAAACTCATGAACCTTATGCTATGTTTATCAATTAGATATCCTAAATAGCACGTAAACACAACTTAGAGTATGCTCAGAAGTATAGTCAGTCCGTCCTTCAGGCTCTATAGGAACGAACTGCTCTGACACCATAATGTAACACACTACCACACAGAGCCTTACACCTAGGATGTAAAACAAAGGTGACAAGGTGCTACGACCTCTAAAAATAAAATCTTATATATAATATAGTTAAAATGAAGATTTATCTAGGAGCCTTTGAAGGAAAATTAACACAAAACGTTAAATGGAAAAGCGCAACACTCCTGAAGGCGTTAACATAAATGAAACAAGATGTGAGTAAACTAAACATGAATATACAAAAAGAGTTCCAAGTTACAGATAACAAAACTTTTGACTCGGCTCGCGAAGCTCAGACCGGCCAAAGCATATATATACATATATATAAGATAAAACTCAAGAGGCCCAAAAGACAGTTTACATTTTCTTAGCATGGTAACGGTGCCCACATAACTAACATATAAGGTCCCAGGAAAATGGAAGGAGATCCTAGAACTTTCAACAACAAATTCAAACTTAAAACTAAAATTTAAGACCATAAATTACGGCGAGGTATCTAAGTTTAAGGATTCCTAGTTCATATCACAATTTTAACCTAAGTCCCTAAGTTCACCGCCTTTCCTCCAATCCTCTGAAACACTGGTGCACAGGCAAACAATGCATACAAAGGAAACACAAGTAGTTTACAGTTACAGCAAATAGAACATATAGCAATTAAGCATGAATATCAATTACACAAACACAAGAATGCAAAACCAAACAAGTCAATCAAATGCATATGATGCGTGCCTTTCCTACTGGCCGTGAGCTCACATGTCGGTTACTTTACCAGAACCTGACACATTCGGTAGCTAACCCAGATATCGTCCTCCTGAAAACTGGTGGGTGGGACACTACCACAAACCCCACCTAGTGGGCGGTACACCACCACGAACCCCACCATTGCAAGAAGTACACCACCACAAACCTTGCAAGATCTTCAATTGAAAAACAACACACACACGTGGGCGGTAAACCACCACGAACTCCACAAAGCATTCTCACTGAAAAACATGTGGGCGGTACACCACCACGAACCCCACATGACATTCTCTTTTAAAAACATGTGGGCGGTACACCACCACGAATCCCACATACGTCTCGACACTGGGCAAGGGGTAAACCACGACGAACCTTGAAGCTCAAGCTCAAAACAATTTCATTTTCAAATTCATTATAAATCATTCATTCATATGCATAATACTTTTAGACACTTCTCATTCATAATTCACTATCGCTCAAACTTTATGTATCTCTAACTTACTACTCCTTCCTAACTTCTTCTCACCAATCAACATACAACTAAGGTTTAGGGGCTAAAAGAGTGAAAATAGAGGTTTAGAGGTTCAAAATTATATTTTAAAATACAAAACACACTTTGCTGATTTCAGGGGTCACGCGTGTGCGTGGGCTACGCGTACGCGTGGGCGTGTTTTTCATACTTGTGTACGCAAGCACCCAGCTCGCGTACACGAGATGCCCAACCTGAAAGGGTTGGTCGCGTCGCGTACGCAAGATATGCAAAGTGAAAAAAATGCTGAATGTTGCAGAATGTCAGTTTTGCACTCCAAACATCCAACACGCATAACTTTTTCGTTTTAAAGCATTTTTCATTCGTTCTTCAAACGACATGAACTTCACGGATCAAACATCTATTTTCATCCATTCACCATTCAATACCAACTTTCTATACTCATAATCAACGCCAACACATACTATAACACAGCAGCACAGCCCCACATCCTACCATAACCAATCATAACTCAATTCTAAACAATCTCATATACGAATTTCTCAACTATCCAAACAAGCATCAATATACCACCTCTTACATATTCATTCACATCAAATATTATTTATATCATCATCAAACACCACATAGTCTCATCAACTTCCTCACTCGACAGAATTATCATCAATCATTCACATACAACCCAACTACTCAACTCAACAATACTAACAATAAGTACTCATGTGTTCCCCAATCAAATCAACACCCCTCAATTATTCCCCAACACACCAATTTACAATTATAATCACTTCACACGATAATTCATATCCAAAAAATATCATACATAATCATCAACATCACAATTAATTCTACGGTCAACTTGGCTAAATTTTCACGACACATTACATTTTAGATACGAGAAACCGAAACCATACCTTGGTCGATTCCTCGATAAACTCGGAGCACCTCACAAATCAACGTTCTCCAAGCTCCCAAGATTCCATAACTTTACCAAGAGACCCTCTAATCACCGAATCCAAGCCCCAGATTTTCAATCTTCATGTAACCAACATTAAGTTTTCAATCTAAGATCACAATTTCCACCACAATTAACATATAGCTTATTAATTCAACACTTATACCAAAAGCTTTAAAGGTGTTTACCTTACCCACAGCTCAAGTGAGCTAAACCCAACAAAACCCCCAAGCTAATTCAAACCTAAACACCGAAATTAAACAACTTTCAACATCATTGTTCATCAAATTTCAAAATTTAGGGAGGAGGAGAATGAAACTAAAAATTTGATTACCTAATCAATGATTGGACTTTGTAGAGCTTGACATGTTGGTCGTATGGCTGCAAATGATGTGGCAATTGGAGCTCCGAATCAAAAGTTATTTAGATTTGAAGATCAAGTGAGGGTTTGTGAATTTGTGATATGTTCTTCCCCTTTGCTGCACTTGATGCGTGTTATGGATGAAGTGGGAGGGAGAATGAGATGAAGCTCATTTAGCTAAGTGTGGTGGGTTGGGCCTTGGTCCCAATACGGGCCCGGTTCACCTGGTTCGGCCTATTTGGCCAAATCTTGGTCCAAATTCTTTAAAATTGGTGTCAAAATTCTTATTTTAATTAGCTCTATCTCATTAAATTATAAAATTCAATTCTCTAATTTTTTGATTAATAATTAATTTATTAACTAATTATTTACTAATTTTGCAGATTTTACATAACGTTTGTTTCTTTTTTTCGAGTTATAGCTCGATTAATATGGTGGTAAAAATTGAGAATCATAACTTTACAGAAAGAAACAACTAAAAAGAAAAGGATCATGATTATTATTAAATGTTAAACCTCCATGTATGGAGGTAACGGGGGTGTGTCTTGTTAAAACTTCTCTCAGCGAAACTCATTGTGAGATAAAATTTGGATAGTAGGTAAATGAGTACATCATCCTGTCCTGACTATGAACTTAACTGTAATACAACTTAAGAGAAGAGACATTCCATGTACTTGATAAATCGTTTCCTTCTAGAGTTTATAAAATATAAGCTCCCCTTTAATTTTGATGACCTTGGATATTCTAAATGGTGTAAAACCCGGTTAATTAACGGCTAATTAACCCATAAATGAGAATTTATTCTAGAAAGCCCAAAATGTGATTTTTATGGCCAAATGTGATAGAGAAGACTGAGACAAGAATTTCGGTACCAATTTTATAGAAATCGGACCGAGAAGACCGAACGGGCCAAATCGGGCCAACCGGACCCAAAGTGGGCCTCTCTTAAGTTCTTTCTCTCACTTGATCTTCAAACCACCATAACTTTTGATCTAGAGCTCCGATTGCCGCACCGTTTGTGGCCACGCATTCACCGCGGAGAGCTCTACAAAACCCATACAATTAATCTTGAGGTAAGCCACGTTTTGCTCATCGAAATTCCAGCCTTGTTTTCGAGTTTTATGAGCAAAAATGTTGAGATTTTGGGCTCTTTGATGTTATAGGACCCAACTCTCTTGAAGGAGAAGGTTAATCTTGTCTCCTTAGACCTTGGGTGTGGTAAGATTCTCAACCCTAGTGTAATTTTGTTGTTCTATGATGTTTGGGTATTGAGATGTTGTGTATGGGTATGATGATTGTGGCTTAGGTTGTGTATATGTGAATATTGGAGCTTGAGTGGTGATTTTGAAAAGATTGAAAAAGGGATTTAGTGGTGAAAAATATGTTTTTGGAGGTGTTGAGGTCTTGAGAGCTTGTGGATAAGTGATTTGGAAGTGCTCCGGTTGAGCTTGGGAAATCGGCTAAGGTATGGTTTCGGTTTCCCGTATCTAATATGTAATGTGGTAGGAAATACTTAGGCTAGAGGCCTTAAGATAGGCATTGAATTGTTGATGTTGTTGAATTATTGATATATATGATGTGGTCATATATGTGATGATGATTAATGATGCCTTGGTGGTATGATATATGAGAA
>NC_029778.3:59586957-59588115 GCF_000817695.3 Arachis duranensis
TGATATTGATTGTGTACAATGATGATTTATTGGAATTGGTGTTGTTGAGAATTGGCATGAGGAAGAGTATATGATATGTCAATATGTTTGAGTTTGAGCCACTTGGGTGAAGTGGGTTAAAATGATGGGATAGTGATTTTGTATATTATGGTAAAGTCTCAATGTGTGAGTTGAGGAGGCTTGATGTTGAAATTGATATATTTTGATTGATTTCAAAGAAAATGGATGAAATTGGCATGTTTTGATTGGTTTTGAAAAGAGTTGAAAATGACCCATTTGAAAATGGCACTTTGTGGTTTTTATGAAAAACATGGTTTTTCGGCATACTTTGATGGGACATAACTTGGACTACGGATCTCTGTTTTGTGCCAAATCTATTTAGAAATGAAATTGGATCCGGGATGTCTATGCCGTTCGAGGAACGGGTGAAAAATGATTTAAAATGAGGAGGTTATGTCCGTTGAAAGATTGGGGTTTACATCTGTGAATTCTGCAGCTTTTAACTTAGAAAATTTTTAGCAAAATGACCCCTCGCGCGTAGGCGCACTTGGCGCGTACGCGCCGTTCTTCCAGAAAATGCCATCCACGCGTGCGCGTGATATGCGCGGGCGCGCCGATTGTGCTGCACCCAATGCCCAGCCATTTTCCTGAGAGTTATGCCAGAATGTGCCAGTTTTGTGCTTGGGGCACGAGAGTACCCACGCGTACGCGTGGTTGACGCGTGCGCGTCGTTTGGCTAGTTTTCAATCCACGCGTTAGCGTGCATGACGCTTACGCGTCGATGAGTTTTCGAGGACATCCACGCGTGCGCGTGGAGTGCGCGTACGCGTGGACCTGTTTTCATCCCAAAGTTGATTTTTGAGTTTTAAAAGCCAAATTTCATACTTCTAAGCCTCCGATCTCACCACTTATGTCTTAAATCATTATGATATGTCTAGCTATGAGAAGAAAGGCTAGTGAATGTGGTAACTTGCGAGTGAAGCAAGGGAGAAATGAATGATCAATGAGGATCAAGCATGATTATGTGAGATGCAGAGGATGGTGGTGGAAGTGCTTGTTATGCCATGGGCCGAAAGGCCATATTTGTTAATGAGATGGCTGGTTATGGATTTAACCGTGATGCCGATGGGCTGGTTATGGATTTAACCGTGAGCCGGA
>NC_029778.3:59588156-59600120 GCF_000817695.3 Arachis duranensis
TCCAATGGTTAACTGCTAGGACTTGTCGGGTTGGCTCTATAACCGACAGGATGATATCATCAGCCACTAGGGACAGGCATTCATCATATGCATACTATGTGATTTGTTTGAGATTGCCTACTTGACTGCATACTATTTGCTAATTGTCTAACTGCCTTAATTGCTCCTATTTGTATATTTCTTGTTTGATATAATTGTGTTTGCTACATTATACTTCTGCTGGTGGTTGGGAGGTTTGAAGGAATTGGAAAGGGAAGTATTAGTTAGACTGAAGAATCTTTAGTCAGATGCCCTTTATGGTTTAGCCTGTTTATAAGCTTCGATATTATCTGGAGGAAGTTCTAGGATTGCCTTTGGCTTTCCTCCATTATTATGTATTATATATGTGGAAGCTGTTACCATGCTGGGGACCTCTGGTTCTCACCCATGTGTATTTTGTGGTTTTCAGATGCAGGGCGTGAGGTTTCCCGCTGAGGCATGCTGGAGACTTCTAGATTTGTGAAGATCCTTTGTTCTCGGGGCTATGTTTTGGTTTATATGTTTTGCTTAGATACTTTTATCTCCATTAAATAATACAAACTGTGATGACTCCTCTTATGGGAGATTTTGGAGAATAAGTTTTATGTGTTTGTGTCCCTTTGGGTTTCCTTTGGGGTTTTTCTTATTTTTATCATATGTATATATTGCTATGCTCGGACCGGTTATCTTCGCAGCCGGATTTTGAATCTTGATATTCCTGTTTTTGACACTCCTTTGTATATATATATAATCACGCGTTGGTTATCCTTGTTCGTTACGTTATCAATCGGAGTGTTGTGCTTTCGAGTTGCGATTTTGTTTACCCCTTTTTTTCTACAAAGGCTCCTAGTTATAATCAATCATTCATACTACTATACGTACTAAATTTTTATTTTAGAGGTCGTAATACCTTGCCATCTCTGAATTATGACTTAAGCATAAGACTCTGTATGGTAGGGTGTTACAAATGGTCCTTCTAATTAGCACCTAACTTACTATTACCTTGTGGCTTCCTTGCTTTTTCTATTTTTATTAGGATTAGGTCTCTTTTGTGAAATCACCTTGGATTGACTTTCTCTTTATACTTTCGAGATATAGCTACTTGTGTTTCCTTCTGTTGAATTATTGCTTTATCTCGATTTTCTTCGATGATGTCTAGTTCATTCTGCCTGAGCTCGGTATTTGTTTCTTCAGAGAGATTGTCTATTCAAAAAGAATGGTGTGAGACTATGACAGATATCATAACATCACAGTCATATACCAATTGAAATAAGGTTTCATAAAAAACGTTGAGTTGTATTATAGCCATAGGATTTTTGGAATGAACTCAACCCATTACCCTTTAGAGTTATCCAGCTTTTTACGTTGTGCCTGCAATATCACTTTATTAGCTTCTTCAACTAAACCATTAGTTTGGGGATGTTTTATAGAAGAGAATTGATGAGTGATATTAATTTTTCGTATAAAAGTTGTAAAATCTTTGTCAATAAATTTTCTTCCTTTGTTAGTTTTTGTAAATTAAGATATACTAAATCTGCATAGGAAATTCTTCTAGACAAAAGAGATCATTTTCTCAGAAGTGATCTTTGCTAAAGGCATAGCTTTTATCCATTGAATAAAATTGTCTAAAGCAACAATTAAAAATTTTACCTGCTCTGGTGCATGTCGAAATGGATCAAGAATGTCTAGCCCCCACTTACTAAAGAGCCAGCTTACCTCGGATGTGAATAGTTGTTAAACTGGGTTGTGTATTATCGGTCCATGACATTGATAGTGGTTATAATGCTTTACCTCTTCCATGCAATCTTGTTGCACGGTTGGTTTGACAGTGGTCACAATGCTTTACCTTTTTCATGCAATCTTGTTGCACGGTTGGCCAATAATAACCTGTTCTTAAGATTTTAGATACAAAACTTTGTCCCCCTATATGTGTTCTGCAAGCTCTTTCGTGGACTTCGTCCTTGGCGAGTTTGGCATTTGCATTATTCAAGAACTTTAGTAATGATCTTATGAATCCTCTTTTGTATAGATCAGTTCCGAGCATGGTGAAGAAGCTTGACTGTCATTTGAATTTGCATTTGTCTCACAGGTATCTCCCTTGTTTTAAGATAATGGATATATGGATATTGCCAGTCTGGTTCCTGGGCAATAGTCAAAATAGGTGTTAGTATAGTGTAACTCTAAGTTCGTCTAGGAAGAAGGTTATTACCAAGATCATCGGCATTGATAACACGCAAAGCAGTATTCTCCTTGAAAAGGTTATTACCAAGATCATCGCAATTGAGGGCTTGCAAGTTACAACGATGTGCATTGAGAATCTTAATCTAGTTTAAAAGATTTAGAGCAGTAAAGGTATATGTTCCTTATGTGGTAAGCCTTGCGGATGATGTATAGTTCATCCTGTCCAGGTATAAGCTTGTCTAGGCTTAGGGTGGATGTGGTATACGTCGGCTTTAAGAGAATAGACAGATAATAGTGGATATCTACAAAGGCATTCTGACGTTCAAGTAAGAAAGAGTATGAGATGAGTAGTGAATGTTTAGAGTATTTACAGAGTATCATGCAATGAAACGATTACATTGTTGACCACTCCTGAATATTATCTAAGCTTAACAAAATAAGTCCATTAGAGGTGTCAGCACGTATACTTAAATAAGCACGTTTTATTTAATTATTTAGTTCCGATTTATAGGTGATATGCATTGAGCTATAACTGACGGATCAATGTATAAAGGCATGGCAATAGTTCTCCATCAACAGCCACATTTTTTCACCAAAAAAGCGTGGCCAAAAAGTAAATATGGGAACTTATTCCAAAAAGCGTGGCCATAAAAAATTGGTCATGGTTGAACAAGTGCTCCTTTGAAAAGCGTGACAGTAGTTCAAATAGCTTGACCATATTTATGGGCAATGGCCATACTTTTTTTTTTAGATTTTCGACACTCTTTTAAAACGTGGGAAAAAATAGATTTTCTTATAGTGATATTAGATGTAGCTTGAAAAGGATAGGAGCATGAGCCACCATGGACTCCGAACTTTGCTCTATGATACTATAATAGAGTTTGAGGAAGGATTGAAGTAAAGAAAACAGAGCTTAGAGAGAGACAAAATGTGACAACTGAATGTAAATTGATTAGTACATTGTGCTGTTCTTATACTAGATAATTCACTAAGGGATGATAGTGACAAGCTGAGCAAATCTGCCTAGAACATAATTAATTAACTTTCTGTTATAACTATTTTAACTCCGAAACAGAATCAGTCACTTTAACTCTTAGTAACTTTTGCATTCTGATCTTGATATCAATTGGTGATATATTGGATCAACAAGAATTGACTTACAATCACCTGATGATCATGAAGATTATTTATACTAAATTTTGTAAAACTTGAACATTAAGAAAATTATAATCTAACAACTCATGTTCATATACGTTTCAACCTTTAATTTTATATTACCTTAAAATTTAATTTATAAACTTTATGTAAAATGATACATAGTAATTCATCAATTATAAAGAATTGAATTCATCAATTCTGTCTTTGTTCTTCAACTTCTGTTTTGCAACTCTACATAATATACTCCAACCATTTTCTTATATGCATCCGTTTGGAGGAAGAGTGATTTTTTTGTTTCTCTCGTATAATCGTACACCATGAAAGAATGTTATTTATTAAATCAGGAAGAAATTTTAACTGTTCCTTACAACATTTATTTTATAAATATGAAGATAAAATTACAAGCATACAAATAATGAATAACCAACTTTTCCCCCATGAACCCCCTCCCAATAAAAATAAAATCCTACAGATCTTCTAAAATTACACATTTACCACTTAATTGGTTTTTCTCTACTTTTGATCTTTTGATTCTGTAGTTGTCACAGCATTTATTTGTTGCTTAGGCAATGATTTCAACAATGAATCCAACTCATCTTCCATATCATCTACCTGCATTTTCATATATACTCATCATCATTATTTATTTATTTTTTGTTATTGGGAGGTTCAAATTAGGCTAATTATATGTAACAATGTTTTCTCAACTCATAATCGTTTATTGCACAAACGTTTATTAAAGGAAAAAAATTTCAAATTTGTCTAATGTATGTTTCAATTCAAGTGATAATTTCAACTGCTGTGACTATGGGAGAAAAAAAAATAATGAATATTCTTAATTGACTTGAAGGAAGGAACACTCAGCAAGATATCTTGGCTGAAATACGTGTTAATGCCACTTGAATTCCATGTTGAGAATTAAAACAAGCAAGTGGTTGCAAATAAATTCTAGAATATTTATTAACTAGAAAATGATAATGGTCACTACTTTTTGGTGCGTATGAAACTTCCTCGATATATAGGTAGGAAAAACTTCTAGTATTATGAATGTAAGGCCGAGTCAAAGATAGAAATAGAAAAGAAGTCAAAATAATAAATCCTAAATCAATATATCTATAATTTGACTTTCAAAGATAGTTAGTAAAAAGAAATAGTCTAGTAGATTTATTTTAATCCCTACTCTCCATTGTTGTACCAATTATGTTGACAAATTTTAAGATGTTAATCTTTCGAAGAGTTTCATAGAGCAATATGGTATAGGAAAGTTATCAGGTGTATCTAAGAACACTATTAATTAGTGTGATGATGATAGATGGGCCAAACTTTTGTGTGTCAGTACTTCTCATAATGCATATCCGCTCTTAATTAATATCATATCATCAACTTTATATATATTAGTCTAAAATAATTACATTCACATGTACATCATCATATGCGTTCGCAATTCTTTTATAGGAGTAGTTAGTTTTCATGGTAGAAAATAAAAAACAATTAAGGAATTAGGTTGCAATTGAATAAAGAAAGAAAAAGTAAAACGCATGCATTAGGTGAAAACAAGACAATTTAAAGTAAAGACCGAGAGACGAGAGTTGTGCAACTATAAATTATTAAAAGAGAGAATAAATATAGAATTCATTTTTAATCGGTTAATATTAATTAATTTTTTATTATAAAATTGTCTTTTAAATTTTTATTTTTAGAAGATTTAGAATTTAGATTAATATTTAAAATTTAAAATTTAAAAACAAAATCTTAGAACAATAATTAAATTATTTTCGTGTAATCTTAAGGTTACAAATTTAAATCGTAAAAATAGCTACGACGAGGTTATTCTATCTCTATTATAATCTTAAAAAAATTTTAAGCGTATCGGTATATTGAGGTTTCAGTGATTTTTAATACTTAATTTTAAATATAAAAAATTATATAATATATATAATTAAGATCAATAGTTAAAAATCACTGAAATATCGATATATTGGTATACTTAAAAACTTTTCTATAATCTTTATGTGCTGGTATCGATTGAAAAGTATTATATTACTATGTTAGTTCCTGAATTAAACACTCTAAATAAAGAAAAAAGCAAACCTTTTCCAGTGTATCTCCTGCATTTTCAGCAATCTTGTCTACATTTTCAGCCACTTTCTCAACGAATTCAACAGCATCACGAAGTTTTCCTTCAGGAATAATCTTCACAACTTCTTCAGCCGCCTTGTCCACTCTCTCTGCCACCTCTTCTATCACGTCTGCGATTCTTTCTGCTTCCTCTATTGTTGTTTCAACTTTCTCTACACACAATAATAAATATAATAATTACCAATTATTCTGATGAACAAAAATTAAAACAAAAATCAACGTGGAAATTAAATTCCAAGATCTCTTCTTACCTTTGAGAAGTAGCAAAGGACCCCATTTGCCCTTCGAAAATGACATCACTATCGTGAATATGGTTCCAACCACCCATAGTTTCCTGGAAAAGAATAACAAACCGCTTTGCATTGTTAACTGTTTGATTCGGAGAATTATTTTTTCAAATAATTAACATCATTAATCATGATAGTCTCTTGAAATCTATGACTAACATTTGAAAATAAACAATAATTGAAAAATTTTAAGTGGTAAATAAAATCTAAATATAACGAAGAAATTAACTCAACTTTAATTTTGATACCTTCACGGTACAAATTTTTTATATAATTATTTAAGAGGAACAAGGTAAATAAGTGTATTTACCATGCATCATTTGTCTAGCATATAAATATAAACTGTTTTTAATAAATAATTTTTTTTAATTAATGTGTACAAATTCTAAAAAATGTGAATACAAACTGTATTAATTTATATATGTGTGTAAAATTCTAATAAATATAGATATAAATTATATATTTTTTATGTGTAAAATATATATAAATATGAGTACAAATTATTGTTAATTAAGTGTTGTTCAAAAATAATAATATTTGTTGATTATTTAACATTACTCATTATTTAATTTGATAATTTTTGGATAAACATTTACATAATTTGATATATATATAAGAGGAAATTAAGTTCATCAATTCAATATAAAAGTAAATAAACATAAAATTTTACCAATTAGAAGGGGAAGGAAAAGGAGAAGGATTAACAGGAAGAGGTGGCCCTGGTTGTGTGCTGGCACACACAATAATGTTCCTGCATACGGAAAACTTGAATCTTAATAAACTAATAAATTAAAGTAGAATTTAGGATTTTGAATATAGTAAATTTAATCTCTTTACTTAGTTTATCTATCTAAAAGCTAATAATAAGAACTTGAAGGTTGAAGCTTAGGACATGGATTGAATGATTATACGTACATGTTTCTTCTGAGTGGAAGAAGGTTCTGTTGTGGAACACAGGAGCTATTAAATTTGATGTTGGATCCGAAACTGATTCGAACATTGTCTACCTTTGAACTTTGACATTTGTGGAATGTTCTTGGAGCAACAATTAATGAAGATTTGTTGTGAGTGATGAAGATTGCGTTTGCCATATTGATCGGCCAATGAATCTTACTCAAATCTAGCTTCTTTGCGAAAATCTATGACAATGGTTGTGATGAGAATATAATTTAAGAAAAATACAATAAATTGAGATAGCTTAGATAGATATATAGAAAGAAAGATGGTAAATAATGGACATAGACAACAACGTTGATCGCAATGATATCATGACCTTATATATTATTATAAATGAATCACTAAAATTAAATAAATAGGTTGTTATTTTTCAATTGCCAGTTGCTTAGTATTTTAACCGTGCTTGATGCTGGACTCCAGCATGTGAATTAGGCATGTTTGAATAACAATAAATAAATACGGCTACATTCTTATTTAAATAATAATTAAAATAAATATGTGAGAAAATTAGTGACAACTTATTTTTAGAAATATCATTTATTATATATAATTCAATTCAAAATATATTTATTATTTTTAAAACTTAAAAAGATATTTTAATTAAAATATAAAATATTTTTTATCATCTTAACTAACTAACTAATATAAAATATTTTAATTCAGTGATTGATAGTAAATAATCTTTTGTGGTTATTATATAAATAGTATATTAAAAACTTTGTGCTTATTTTTTTTATAAAATGTGAAAATAATAAATAAATTGAATTGAAAAAAAAAATTGCTAAATTAAAGTAACCGAAATTATGGATGCAAGAAGTACTAGAGAAAGAAGGAAGAAAAGGTGAATCCAACATCATGGATACCCTTATGATTTGAAAAACAGAAATGATGGCTGGCTACCCTTGACTTCATGGATACATAAGATATGCGTAAATACTATATAGACACATAATATTTAATTTGATTCTTTAAATTCTAACTGCTCATTAATTTTTTTTATTTTAAAAAATAACTAAATTAATTCTTGAAGTTATAAATTGTGAATCTCTGTTCATACATAATTTAACTACTATTAACTACCATTAATATTGTGTTGACACGGAGCATTATTTACAATATTAGTATGACATTTCTAATAATAAAATAACATGATTCTGATTTTATTATGATTAAATAGATATTTTAAATTGAATATGTCTAAAACGAGCATAACAATTATGTGTTTATTGAATTTTTGATAATTTGATAAAATACTAAAAACTGAATTTTTGCTCTTTGCAACCTCGTTGTTTCTGTCTCTGATTGCTCTTCTATGTTGATTTCAATTTGTAGGGGAATTGCGATTAGTTGAAAAGAGTGTATTTGGTTGTGCTGCTATTTTATAGTTATCTTTTGCTCTTTAGTTCACATAATTTCGTGTCACATATAAATTCTTGATTATCAGGATGTATTAATCTATGATTTAGGGTTGTGATAATTATTGCACATATTAAAGTGATGCTTGAATTAGATATGCATTTGATCCATCTGTCTATTAGAATTTAAATTGGACTATATCAATTAGATCAAAGCCGTTCTTTGTAATGCCTATGTATCATTAGATCGTACACAAGATCCGTTACGTTAGATATTCAAAAGATAATTATATCTTTACTCTCCATCCTGCTTCGAGTTACAGTGTACCTTCAACACACTTTGAGTGATGAAGAAACAGTGGAAGGGAGGAAATATACTTCATTCAACAGAGAAGGTGTTTTTCAATAGAAGGGTGGAACGAATTTAAGTGATAAATATATAATTTTAAATATTATATATATGAAACTTTAAATGTTAATTTTAATGAATAAAAAATATTTATTTTTTGTATTTATATGTTTTATATTTTTAATTACATAAGTTTGATTAGTTTAGGTCTTACTAGTATAAGTAAATATATAATGTGACAGGCATGTATTTAAAATTATATTATTTTTATTCGTTTTTTCTAAAAAAAATTGAAAAAAATAAAAAAATTTAATATTTTCATGTATTATATATATGGGTGGCAATAAGAGAAAGCTTCCATGGACGACACCATTCGTCATACTCTGCCAAACTCACCTCAACCTCTGGCTTTGGATTGAAGGGAACTGCTCTGCCAGCACCGTCTTCAGAGACCTCCTCCAACATATAGTCCTCTGCTACCATCTGAACAATTTCCTACGGTGAAAGAGACGTTCCCGCACCTCCCATTAAGAGTCTATCCTTATAAGAGACTTCACATACTCTGCTTCCGCCCTTTGACTTTAGCTTTGACGAGGTCACTCCTTTTTCAAAACCGGATGGTACCCACTGTTCCTTCTCCTGGCTACTCTCAAAACTTGGAGAACCATTCACAGGTTGCAGATCCATGTCTGCTGATCTTCCGTTCTCCTCTGCCTCTGCGTCTAGTAGCACTTCATCCCCGTTAGGTTTGATCTTCTTAGTACTGCGGTTCATCAAGTCTTCCTCTTGGGAAGTCGTTTCATCGGGCGCCGTCACTCTCTTACTCATTTAGGGTTTTAAAGTTTTGTAAACAAAAATAATAATTGGAATTATGACCGTATCGGTTACAATTTGGGGGATGATTGGCTCTCCATTTTTGCCTCTATTAAGCCACCAGAAGCGGAGTTAGGTGAGGATTCGATTGCTTGGATGCTAACACCGAATGGGGTGTTATCCATAAAATCAGCTTGTTCTGCCCTTGCCTCCCCTGCTAGTTCTGAGAATGCGAGTCTTTTTACTCGGATATGGAAGTTGGAAGCCCCTCAAAGGCTTCGCAGTTTTTGCTGGTTGGTAGCCAATAATGCACTTCTTACGAATGAGGAGCGTGTTCGGAGAAATATAGCTTAGTCTACTTTGTGCGGTATTTGTGGCAACAACTCAAAATCTTTGCTCCATGTCTTGCGGGACTGTCCAGTCGCATATAGAACATGGAAGAGCATTGATGACAGGTTGGATGCGGAGAATTTCTTCACCAAACCTCTTATCCCTTGGTTGATGGAGAACTTATCTTTCCAATCTCCTTTCAAAGGGGTTCTGTGGCCCCTCCTCTTTACTAGTACCTTAAACTTCCTATGGTTTCGAAGGAACACTTTTGTCTTTGACAATGATAGAGTCCCAAATGAAAGCAAGATTTATGAAATAGCTTGGTATATGGCACAGGACTATCACAGAGCGCATTCTAAGTCTATGCAATCTAGGAGAAGAGTGGAAACTTTTGCAGAGAAGCTCTGGTGCACAGAATTGCAATCACACTTTTGCAATTCTGCACAACTAACCAGTAAGTGCACTGGGTCGTCCAAGTAATACCTTACGTGAGTAAGGGTCGATCCCACAGAGATTGTTGGCTTGAAGCAAGCTATGGTTATCTTGTGACTCTTAGTCAGGATATCAATAATTCTCAGGTTTAATTGTGAAAAGTAAAAGAACATGAAATAAATACTTGTTTTGCAGTAATGGAGAACAGGTTGAGGTTTTGGAGATGCTCTATCTTCTGAATCTCTGCTTTCGTACTGTCTGCTTCTTCATGCACGCAAGGCTCCTTCTATGGCAAGCTGTATGTAGGGTTTCACCGTTGTCAATGGCTACCTCCCATCCTCTCAGTTAAAATGTTCAACGCGCTCTGTCACAGCACGGCTAATCATCTGTCGGTTCTCAATCAGGTTGCAATAGAATCCGGTGATTCTTTTGCGTTTGTCACTAACGCCCAGCCCTCAAAAGTTTGAAGCTCGTCACAGTTATTCAATCCTCGAATCCTACTCAGAATACCACAGACAAGGTTTAGACCTTCTGGATTCTCTTGAATGCCGCCATTAATTCTAGCTTATACCACGAAGATTCTGATTAAGAAATCAAAGAGATATCTACTCAGTCTAAGGTAGAACGGAGGTGGTTGTCAGGCACATGTTCATAGGTGAGAATGATGATGAGTGTCACGGATCATCACATTCGTCAAGTTGAGAAACAAGTGATATCTTAGAATGGAAGCAAGCGTGATTAAATGAAAAATAGTAGTAATTGCATTAATCCATCAAGACACAGCAGAGCCCCTCACCCCCAACCATGGGGTTTAGAGACTCATGCCGTAGAAGATACAGTATGAAACGTGTAAAGTGTCATGAGATAAAGATACAATGTCAAAATATCCTATTTATAGTGAACTAGTAACCTAGGATATAAAAAAATGAGTAAATGACGTAAAAATCCACTTCCGGGGTCCACTTGGTGTGTGCTTGGGCTGAGAATTGAAGCTTTCATGTGTAGAAACTTTTTCTGGAGTTAAACGCCAGCTTTTGTGCCAGTTTGGGCGTTTAACTCCAATTTTTGTGCCAGTTTCGGCGTTAAACGCCGGGAATTCTGAAGCTGATTTGCAACGCCGGTTTGGGCCATCAAATCTCGGGCAAAGTATGGACTATTATACATTGCTGGAAAGCACATGATGTCTACTTTCCAACACAATTGAGAGCGCGCCAATTGGGCTTCTGTAGCTCCAGAAAATCCACTTCGAGTGCAGGGAGGTCAGAATCCAACAGCATCTGCAGTCCTTTTTCAGCCTCTGAATCAGATTTTTGCTCAGGTCTCTCAATTTCAGCCAGAAATTACCTGAAATCACAGAAAAACACACAAACTTATAGTAAAGCCCAGAAAAGTGAATTTTAAATAAAAACTAATAAAAACATACTAGAAACTAACCAAAACATACTAAAAACATACTAAAAACAGTGCCAAAAAGCGTATAAATTATCCGCTCATCACACAACACCAAACTTAAATTGTTGCTTGTCCCCAAGCAACTGAAAATCAATTAGGATAAAAAGAAGAGAACATACTATAGACTCCAAAATATCAATGAAACTTAGCTCCAATTAGATGAGCGGGACTAGTAGCTTTTTGCTTCTGAACAGTTTTGGCATCTCACTTTATCCTTTGAAGATTAGAATGATTGGCATCTATAGGAACTCAGAATTCAGATAGTGTTATTGATTCTCCTAGTTAAGTGTGATGATTCTTGAACATAGCTACTTTATGAGTCTTGGTTGTGGCCCAAAGCACTCTGTCTTCCAGTATTACCACTGGATACATACATGCCACAGACACATAACTGGGTGAACCTTTTTAGATTGTGACTCAGCTTTACTAGAGTCCCCAACTAGAGGTGTCCAGGGTTCTTAAGCACACTCTTTTTGCCTTGGATCACTTTTTA
>NC_029778.3:59600551-59603014 GCF_000817695.3 Arachis duranensis
CAGGGAGGAACTCCTGCGCCCTCCTTTTGATAGAGTTGTCTTGCATTTGTCCTTCCATTGACTTCTTGGTGATTGGATGTTCAATGGGTATGAATTCATCTACTCCCATCTTCACCCCAGCCTCTTTACAGAGCAAGGAGATCAATCTTGGGTAAGCCAGTTTGGCTTCAGTGGAATTCTTGTTTGCAATTGTGTAAATCTCACAAGCAATCAGATGATGAACCTCCACTTCTTTTCCTAGCATAATGCAATGAATCATCATTGCTCTCTTGATAGTGACCTCAGAACGGTTGCTAGTGGGCAATATGGAATGCCCAATGAAGTCTAGCCAACCTCTTGCAATTGGTTTGAGATCTCCCCTCTTGAGTTGGTTTGGGACACCTTTTGAATTGGTTGTCTACTTAGTTCCAGGGAGGCATATGTCCTCTAGAACTTGATCCAACCCCTTATCTGCTCTCACCATTCTCCTATTAAAGGATTCAGGTTCATCTTGCAGTTGAGGCAATTTGAAGACCTCTCTTATTTTGTCCAGATGGAAGTAAATAATTCTCCCTCTGACCATGGTTCTGTAGGTATAAAAAGCAGTTCCAGTCATTCTCTGCTTATCTGTCAGCCAAAGATTTGAGTAGAATTCCTGAACCATGTTTCTTCCAACCTTTGTCTCAGGGTTGGTTAGAACTTCCCATCCTCTGTTTCGAATTTGCTCTTGGATCTCTGGATATTCATCTTCTTTCAGATCGACTTCCGGGATCACTGACTTTAGAGCCATTATTTTGTGGTAATGGTCTGCATGTTCTTTGGTTAAGAACCTCTCTTGACTCCAAAGATCCTTTGGAGCATTCTCTTTCTTGCCTCTAAAATTGGTTTACTTTCCTTTGGGGGCCATGATCTTAATGAGCCTTAGCTTAGTGATCACGGAAAAACACACCAAACTTAGAGGGTTGCTTGTCCTCAAGCAAAAGAAAAGAAAGAGGAAAGAGAGGAGGAGAGCAAATTCGAGTGGTGGGGAAAGAGGGATGGCCGAACGTATATTTATAAGGGAGGGGGGAGAGATTTCAAAAATTTTGAAGGAGATTTGAGAAGATATGGAAAGAATTTGAGAGATATTTGAGTTTTTTGAAGAAGATTTGGAAAGGATTTGAAAGAGATTTGAAAAATGATTTTAATTTTTAAGATTTGAAGGTGAATGATGAAAGTTTGAAATGTGTTTATGCAGAAAATTATGGATTAAAACAAGAAAGTTTGAAAAAATTTGAAGTGGAAAGCAAAATCTCTGTCCCCCACCTATCTGGCGTTAAACGCCCAGAATGGTATCCATTCTGGCGTTTAACGCCTAAATGTTGGCCATTATGGGCGTTTAATGCCCAACCAGGTACCCTGGCTGGCGTTAAATGCCAGAAACCCCTTCATCACTGGGCGTTTTGCTGAACGCCCAGGATGCTGCCAACCTGGCGTTAAACGCCCAGAATGGTGCCCATTCTGGCGTTTAACGCCCAAAATGGTACCTTTACTGGCATTAAACACCCAGAATGGTATCCATTCTGGCATTTAACGCCCAGAGTACCCCTTACTGGCATTTTTTCGCCAGCAAGCTCCTTTTCTCTGCCTTTTGCACTGAATCCTTCTGTAACTCTGTGAATTCCTTCAATTTTGATGATTGCCCTTTGAGAATATGTATCAAACTTTTATTAAATAGAACAGATAACCTGCTAATGACTAGGTTGCCTCCCAGCAAGCGTTTCTTTATTGTCTTTAGCTGGATGATGAGCGGATAATTTATACGCTTTTTGGCATTGTTTTTAGTATGTTTTCAGTATATTTTAGTTAGTTTTTAGTATACTTTTAGTAGTTTTTAGTTAAAATTCACTTTTCTGGACTTTACTATGAGTTTGTGTGTTTTTCTATGATTTCAGGTATTTTCTGGCTGAAATTGAGGGTCCTGAGCAAAAATCTGATTCAGAGGCTGAAAAGGACTGCAGATGCTGTTGGATTCTGACCTCCCTGCACTCGAAGTGGATTTTCTGGAGCTACAGAAGCCCAATTGGCGCGCTCTTAACGGCGTTGGAAAGTAGACATCCTGGGCTTTCCAGCAATGTATAATAGTCCATACTTTGCCCGAGATTTGATGGCCCATTACTCATTTCTGTATACCCTAGGTTACTAGTTCACTATTAATAGGATCTTTTGACATTGTATCTGTACCTCATGACACTTCACACGTTTCTCATTGTATCTTCTACAGCATGAGTCTCTAAACCCCATGGTTGGGGGTGAGGAGCTCTGCTGTGTCTTGATGGATTAATGCAATTACTACTATTTTTCATTCAATCACGCGTGTTTCTATTCCAAGATATCACTTGTTCTTAAACCTGATGAATGTGATGATCCGTGACACTCATCATCATTCTCACCTATGAACGTGTGCCTGACAACCACCTCCGTTCTACCTTAGATTGAGTAGAC
>NC_029778.3:59603446-59603586 GCF_000817695.3 Arachis duranensis
GTCTAAACCTTGTCTGTGGTATTCTGAGTAGGATTCAAGGATTGAATGACTATGACGAGCTTCAAACTCCTGAAGGCTGGGCGTTAGTGACAGACACAAAAGAATCACTGGATTCTATTCCAACCTGATTGAGAACTGAC
>NC_029778.3:59603650-59605309 GCF_000817695.3 Arachis duranensis
GAATTGCAAAAGTGTGATTGCAATTTCGTGCACCAAGTTTTTGGCGCCATTGCCGGGGATTGTTTGAGTTTGGACAACTGACGGCTTATCTTGTTGCTTAGATTAGGACTGTTTTATTTTTGTTGGTTTAGAGTCTTTCATTTGAGTCTAGTTTCATATTTTAAGTTTGGTGTCAATTGCATGCTTTTGTTTTCTTTTAATTTTTTTTTTCGAATTTGCATGTTCTTAGTCCTTTCTTGTTATTCAAAAATTCTAAGTTTGGTGTCTTCTTTTTGTTTTCCTTTAAGTTTTCGAAAATTTGTATCTGATTTTCTAAAAATTTTAAGTTTTGTTGTTTTTCTCTTTCTTCATTTCAAAAATCAAATCTTTTTCAAAATAACTTTCAATCATATCTTTTCAATTGATTTAGTTTTCAATTTTCTTTGATCTTATTTTCTTTTAGTTTTCGAAATTTTCTTTTATTTTCTCTCGAAATTTTCTTTTCTTTTCTCATTTTTTTATTTTTTTATTATTTTCGGTCATTTCAAAAAAAAATATTTTACTTTACTTGTGAATTCATATCATATTCCCTTTCTCCATCATGGACTCAAGTGGAATTGAGCAGTCCAGAAGGACTCTAGGGTCATATGCTAACCCCATTACAGCTGCATATGGGAGTAGCATCTGTATACCTCCCATCAAAGCAAGCAGCTTTGAGCTAAATCCTCAACTCATTATCATGGTGCAGCAAAATTGCCAGTATTCCGGTCTTCCACAAGAAGAACCTACTGAGTTTCTGGCACAGTTCTTACAACTTGCTGACACAGTACGTGATAAAGAGGTGGATCAGGATGTCTACAGATTATTACTGTTTCCATTTGCTGTAAAAGATCAAGTAAAAAGGTGGTTGAATAACCAACCTACAGCAAGCATAAAGACATGGAAACAGTTATCAGACAAATTCCTGAATCAATTTTACCCTCCAAAAAGGATGACACAGCTAAGGCTGGACATCCAAGGCTTTAAACAAGAGGATAATGAATCCCTTTATAATGCCTGGGAGAGGTATAGAGGTATGCTAAGAAAATGCCCCTCTGAAATGTTTTCAGAGTGGGTACAGTTAGACATCTTCTACTATGGGCTTACAGAAAAAGCTCAGATGTCTTTAGATCACTCAGCTGGAGGATCTATACATATGAGGAAGACGATTGAAGAGGCTCAAGAGCTTATAGATACTGTTGCTAGAAATCAATATTTGTACTCTAGCAATGAGTTCTCTACAAAAGAAGAAGTTATGGCAGTAGCCACTGATCCCAATCCTCAAGAACAGATGGTTGAGCTTAATCAGCAATTACAACTGATGACAAAACAATTAGCAGAATTTAAAGAGATGCTCCAAGAAACTAAAATTGCTAACAAGAACATAGAACTGTAGTTGAATCAGGCAAAACAGCAGACATCTAAACAGATAACAGAAGAATGTCAAGCAGTTCAACTGAGGAGTGGGAAGACTTTGAATAACACTGCTCAAAGTAGCAAAAAGCCAAATAAGGAACAATTGACAGAGGATAACCAAACCACTGTCCAAAATCCCTCTGAGGACAGTAAGAGCCCAGAGAGAAATACTTTTGGCGTTCAAACGCCAGAAAAGGGGGGAAAGCTGGCGTTAAACGCCCATTT
>NC_029778.3:59605416-59605999 GCF_000817695.3 Arachis duranensis
CTTCACCCAATCCTGGCGTTCAGACGCTAAGGGATGATCAGACACCTGAGAGTGCTGACAGTAATCCCTCTAAAAAGGCTTCTTCAACCACTTCTGTAAGGAATAAACCTGCAGCAACTAAGGTTGAAGAATATAAAGCCAAGATGCTTAATCCTCAGAAACTCCGCCAAGTGGAACATGATAAGCAGTTTGCCCGCTTTGCAGACTATCTAAGGACTCTTGAAATAAAGATTTCGTTTGCAGAGGCACTTGAGCAAATACCTTCTTATGCTAAGTTCATGAAAGAGATCTTAAGTCATAAGAAAGATTGGAGAGAAACTAAAAAAGTATTTCTCACTGAAGAATGCAGTGCAGTCATTCTAAAAAGCTTACCAGAAAAGCTTCAAGATCCAGGAAGATTTATGATACCATGCACATTAGAAGGTGCTTGCACCAAGACAGCCCTGTGTGACCTTGGAGCAAGCATTAATCTAATACCTGCATCCACTATCAGAAAGCTTGGGTTGACTGAAGAAGTCAAACCAACCCGGATATGCCTCCAACTTGCTGATGGCTCCATTAAATACCCATCAGGCATAATTGA
>NC_029778.3:59606229-59606534 GCF_000817695.3 Arachis duranensis
CCATTACCACCATCCCTGAAGTATGCATTTCTGGGAGAGGGTGACACTTTTCCAGTGATTATAAGCTCTGCTTTAAATCCATAGGAAGAGGAAGCACTGATTCAAGTGCTAAGGACACACAAGACAGCTCTTGGGTGGTCCATAAGTGATCTTAAGGGCATTAGTCCAGCAAGATGCATGCACAAGATCCTATTAGAGGATGATGCTAAGCCAGTGGTTCAACCACAAAGGCGGCTAAATCCAGCCATGAAGGAGGTGGTGCAGAAAGAGGTCACTAAGTTACTAGAGGCTGGGATTATTTATCT
>NC_029778.3:59606692-59607152 GCF_000817695.3 Arachis duranensis
GCGTATGTGTATTGATTACAGAAGGCTCAATACAGCCACCAGAAAGGATCATTTTCCTTTACCATTCATAGACCAAATGCTGGAAAGACTAGCTGGTCATGATTATTACTACTTTTTGGATGGCTATTCAGGTTACAACCAAATTGCAGTAGATCCTCAAGACCAAGAGAAAACAGCATTTACATGTCCTTCTGGAGTATTTGCCTATAGAAGGATGCCTTTTGGTCTGTGCAATACTCCTGCAACCTTTCAGAGATGCATGTTATCCATCTTCTCTGATATGGTGGAGAAATTCCTGGAAGTCTTCATGGATGACTTTGACAAACCCCATTTTGAGGGTTTATCCTGTGCTTAATTTAGGGGATTTTATAGCCTTTTACCCACATTTATTCAATGAAATAGCATGGTTTTATAACTTCTCCCTTAATTGTGCTTAAGAGTGAAAACATGCTTTTTAGGT
>NC_029778.3:59607662-59608142 GCF_000817695.3 Arachis duranensis
CACTTAAAGCAAAACGTGGCCAGCGAATTTACAAGCCTTGTGGGCCCAATCCAACTCATTTCTAATGCTATTTAAGCCAAGGATTGAAGGGGGAATGAACATACTTTAGATGTTAGTTACCATTAGTTTAGTTTAGTAGTTAGAATTAGTTTCTAGAGAGAGAAGCTCTCACTTCTCTCTAGAATTAGGATTAGGATTAGGATTAGTTCTTAGATCTAGGTTTTAATCTTTGCTTTCTTCTACTTCTACCTTCCAATTCTTTGTTGTTACATTCATCTTCCTCTATTCTTTTGTTGTAATTTCCTTTATATTGTTCTTACATTTTGTTGTAGATCTAGTATTGTTCCTTCTACATTCTTCCAATTCAACAAGAGGTAATTCATAATAAATGTGTCTTCTTTGCTTTTCTATTGTTGATCTCTTGTTTTTGTAATTGTAGATTCCTTTAATTCTTGCATTTAATAATGTTTACTTCCATTG
>NC_029778.3:59608262-59608471 GCF_000817695.3 Arachis duranensis
TATCTAATTCCTTTGTTGATTGATAATTGGAGAGATTGCTAATTGGTTTGGAGTGCACTAAAGCTAGTCTTTCCTTGGGAGATGGCTAGGACTTGTGGCTCAACTCAATTCATCCACTTGACTTTCCTTTATTTAGTAAGGGTTAACTAAGTGGTAGCAATGAACAATTCTCATCACAATTGAGAAGGATAACTAGGATAGAACTTCTA
>NC_029778.3:59611595-59613187 GCF_000817695.3 Arachis duranensis
CAGAAAATCCACTTCGAGTGCAGGGAGGTCAGAATCCAACAGCATCTGCAGTCCTTTTTAGCCTCTGAATCAGATTTTTGCTCAGGTCCCTCAATTTCAGCTAGAAAATACCTGAAATCACAGAAAAACACACAAACTCATAGTAAAGTCCAGAAAAGTGAATTTTAACTAAAAACTAATAAAAATATACTAAAAACTAACTAGATCATACTAAAAACATACTAAAAACAATGCCAAAAAGCGTACAAATTATCCGCTCATCACAACACCAAACTTAAATTGTTGCTTGTCCTCAAGCAACTGAAAATCAAATAAGATAAAAAGAAGAGAATATACAATGAATTACAAAAACATCTATGAAGATCATTATTAATTAGATGAGCGGGGCTTTTAGCTTTTTGCCTCTGAACAGTTTTGGCATCTCACTCAATCCTTTGAAATTCAGAATGATTGGCTTCTTTAGGAACTCAGAATCCAGATAGTGTCATTGATTCTCCTAGTTGGGTATGATGATTCTTGAACACAGCTACTTTATGAGTCTTGGCCGTGGCCTAAAGCACTCTGTCTTCCAGTATTACCACCGGATACATACATGCCACAGACACATAATTGGGTGAACCTTTTCAGATTATGACTCAGCTTTGCTAGAGTCCCCAATTAGAGGTGTCCAGGGTTCTTAAGCACACTCTTTTTGCCTTGGATCACAACTTTATTTCTTTCTTTTTCTCTCTTTTTTTTTTTCGTTTTCTTTTCTCCCTTTTTTTTTCGTTTTTCTCCTTCTCTCTTTTTTTTGTATTCACTGCTTTTTCTTGCTTCAAGAATCATTTTTATGATTTTTCAGATCCTCAGTAACATGTCTCCTTTTTCATCATTCTTTCAAGAGCCAACATTCATGAACAACAAATTCAAAAGACATACACTGTTTAAGCATACATTCAGAGAGCAAAAGTATTGCTACCACATCAAAATAATTAATCTGTTATAAAATTCAAAATTCATGCAATTCTTCTCTTTTTCACTTAAGAACATTTTTCTTTCAAAAAAGGTGATGGATTCATAGGACATTCATAACTTTAAGGCATAGACACTAAGACACTAATGATCACAAGACACAAACATAGATAAACATAAGCATGATTTTTCGAAAAAAAAAACAGAAAATAAAGAACAAGGAAATTAAAGAACGAGTCCACCTTAGTGATGGCGGCTTGTTCTTCCTCTTGAAGATCCTATGGAGTGCTTGAGCTCCTCAATGTCTCTTCCTTTCCTTTGTTGCTCCTCTCTCATGATTCTTTGGTCTTCTCTAATTTCATGGAGGAGGATGGAATGTTCTTGGTGCTCCACCCTTAGTTGTCCCATGTTGGAACTCAATTCTCCTAGGGAGGTGTTCAGTTGCTCCCAATAGTTTTGTGGAGGAAAGTGCATCCCTTGAGGCATCTCAGGGATTTGATGATGAGAAGGGTCCACCCTTAGCTCCATCCTCTTCTTAGTAATGGGCTTGTCCTCATCAATGGGGATGTCTCCCTCTATGTCAACTCCAACTGAATAACAGAGGTGACAAATGAGATGAGGAAAGGCTAACCTTGCCAAGG
>NC_029778.3:59613290-59613463 GCF_000817695.3 Arachis duranensis
CTCCAATCATGATGCTATGAATCATGATAGCCCGGTCTATAGTAACTTCGGACCGGTTGCTAGTGGGAATGATTAAGCGTTGGATAAACTCCAACCATCCCCTAGCCACAGGCTTGAGGTCATGCCTTCTCAGTTGAACCGGCTTTCCTCTTGAATCTCTCTTCCATTGGGGG
>NC_029778.3:59616253-59617337 GCF_000817695.3 Arachis duranensis
TTGTTTTCTGAATGAATGCTTGAACAGTGCATATTTTTGATCTTGTTGTTTATGAATGTTAAAATTATTGGCTCTTGAAAGAATGATGAATAAAGATAGATGCTATTGATAATCTGAAAAATCAAAAATTGATTCTTGAAGCAAGAAAAAGCAGTGAATAGCAAAAAAAAAAAGTGGCGAAAAAAAATAGAAAGAAAGAAAGGGTAGAAATAGAGCTTCTCTCAAAATTGATCCATGGCTTGCAGACAGTGCAAACTATAAGACTCAAGGTTCTCCTTCTGTAACCATGGAGAGGAAGCATGAAGAGCTTCTTTCAAAATAGAGTCAAACAGAGCCCCCACAGTCAAACTCTAAGTTTGGTATTGGGAGGTCACAACCAAACTCTAAGTTTGGTGTTGGAGAGATTCCAACATTGCTCTGAGTATCCGTGAGGCTCCATGAGAGCCCACTGTCAAGCTATTGACATTAAAGAAGCGCTTGTTGGGAGGCAACCCAATGTTATATTTATTATTTTCCCTTGTTATTTTATGTTTTCTATAGGTTGATGATCATGGAAAGTCACAAAATTAATTGAAAAAGCAGAAATAGAATGAAAAATAGAAAGAAAAATAGCACACCCTGGAGGAAAACTTGCTGGCGTTTAAACGCCAGTAAAGGCAGCAAATGGGCGTTTAACGCCCATTCTGGCACCATTCTGGGCGTTTAACGCCAGAAAGCGGCACCAGACTGGCGTTAAACGCCAGGAATGGGCACCAAGCTGGCGTTAAACGCCAGAAATGGGCACCAGCCCGACGTTTAACGCCAGGATTGGTAGAAGGAGCATTTTTACTCGCCACTTGGTGCAGGGATGAATTATCCTTGACACCTCAGGATCTGTGGACCCCACAGGATCCCCACCTACCCCACCACACTCTCTCTTCTTTCTTCTTTTGCTCGAGGACGAGCAAACCTTCTAAGTTTGGTGTGGTAAAAGCGTTGCTTTTTGTTTCTCCATAACCATTTGTGGCACCTAAGGCCGGAGAAACCTCTAAAAAGAGGAAAGGGAAGGCAAAAGCTTCCACCTCCGAGCCATGGGAGATGGAGA
>NC_029778.3:59623181-59624292 GCF_000817695.3 Arachis duranensis
ACATTAAACCTTTCTCAACAGAAAAGGCAACATACTTGATATGTTGAATCAAATCATTAATTGATAGCAAGTATTTTTGAAAATGGAAAGAAATTGATTTTGAAAAAGATTTGATTGAAAAGATTTGATTTGAAAAAGATTTGATTTTGAAAAATTTTGAAAACTTGAAAAAAAAAATTGAATTGAAAACAAAATCTTCCCTCTTGTGCCATCCTGGCGTTAAACGCCCAGAATGGTGCACATTCTGGCGTTTAACGCCCAAACTACTTCCCTTTTAGGCGTTAAACGCCCAGCCAGGCACCCTGGCTGGCGTTTAAACGCCAGTTTGTCCTTCTTCACTGGGCGTTTTGAACGCCCAGCTTTTTCTGTGCAATTCCTCTGCTGAATGTTCTGAATCTTCAATTCTCTGTATTATTGACTTGAAAAGACACAAATTAAAATTTTTTTGGATTTTTAATAATGAGGAATAATAAAAAATGCAACTGAAATCAAATAAACAAATGCATGCAAGACACCAAACTTAAAAGTTTGTATACTATTGACACTAACAAAATGAGAATGCATATGAGACACATAAATACTCAAGTCAATAGAATTCAAAGATCAGAGCAATGAAATCATCAAGAACAACTTGAAGATTAAATGAAGACAAATGCATGAATGCAAAAAGAACAGAAACATGCAATTGACACCAAACTTAAAATGAGACACTAGACTCAAACAAGAAACATGCAATATTTTTGGTTTTTTATGATTTTGTAATTTTTTGGATTTTTCGAAAATTAAGTGGAAAAGAAAATAAAGGTATCAAAATTCTTAATGAGAATTCTAGGAATCATGCAATGTTAGTCTAAAGCTTCAGTCTAAAGGAATTAGACATGGCCAGCCAAGCTTTAGCAGAACATTGCATTCAAGAGCTAAATTGATGAAGATCAATCAGCTTTGGTGATGATAAGAACATCACCTTGAAACACTAGAATTCATTCTTAAGAACTCTGAAGAAAATATTCCTAATCTAAGCAACAAGATGAACCGTCAGTTGTCCAAACTCAACAATCCCCGGCAACGGCGCCAAAAACTTGGTGCACGAAATTGTGATCAATACTTTTCA
>NC_029778.3:59625300-59630602 GCF_000817695.3 Arachis duranensis
CGCTGGGAATTCTGAGGGTGACTTTGAACGCCGGTTTGGGCCATCAAATCTTGGGCAAAGTATAAACTATCATATATTGCTAGAAAGCCCAGAATGTCTACTTTCCAACGCCGTTAAGAGCGCGCCAATTGGGCTTCTGTAGCTCCAGAAAATCCACTTCGAGTGCAGGGAGGTCAGAATCCAACAGCATCTGCAGTCCTTTTTAGCCTCTGAATCAGATTTTTGCTCAGGTCCCTCAATTTCAGCCCGAAAATACCTGAAATCACAGAAAAACACACAAACTCATAGTAAAGTCCAGAAAAGTGAATTTTAACTAAAAACTAATAAAAATATACTAAAAACTAACTAGATCATACTAAAAACATACTAAAAACAATGCCAAAAAGCGTACAAATTATCCGCTCATCAAAACTCAAATGGTTATGAATGATGAATAAGACATAAAATGTTCACCGTTGTTAGTGGCTACCTCCCATCCTCTCAGTAAAAATGTTCAACGCACCCTGTCACGGCACGGCTATTCAGCTGTTGGTTCTCGATCATGTCAGAATAAAATCCAGTGATTCTTTTGCGTCTGTCACTAACGTCCCACAATCGCGAGTTTGAAGCTCGTCACAGTCATTCAATCATTGAATCCTACTCAGAATACCACAGACAAGGTTTAGACCTTCCGGATTCTCTTGAATGCCGCCATCAATTCTAGCTTATACCACGAAGATTCCGATCAAGGGATCCAAGAGATAAACATTCAAGCCTTGTTTGCTTGTAGAACAGAAGTGGTTGTCAGGCACTCGTTCATAAGTGAGAATGATGATGAGTGTCACATAATCATCACATTCATCATGTTCTTGGGTGCAAATGAATATCTTAGAACAAGAATAAGATGAATTGAATAGAAGAACAATAGTAGTTGCATTAATACTCGAGGTACAGCAGAGCTCCACACCTTAATCTATGGTGTGTAGAAACTCCACCGTTGAAAATACATAAGAACAAGGTCTAGGCATGGCCGTGAGGCCAGCCTCCAAACGTGATCAAAAGATCTAAAAATGATCAAAAGATTCAAAGATCTCAAGATGAAAATACAATAGCAAAAGGTCCTACTTATAGAGAACTGGTAGCCTAAGGTTTACAAAGATGAGTAAATGACATAAAAATCCACTTCCGGGCCCACTTAGTGTGTGCTTGGGCTGAGCATTGAAGCATTTTCGTGTAGAGACTCTTCTTGGAGTTAAACGCCAGCTTTTGTGCCAGTTTGGGCGTTTAACTCCCATTCTTGTGCCAGTTCTGGCGTTTAACGCTGGGAACTCTGATGGTGACTTTGAATGCCGGTTTAGGCCATCAAATCTCGAGCAAAGTATGGACTATTATATATTGCTGGAAAGCCCAGGATGTCTACTTTCCAACGCCGTTAAGAGCGCGCCAATTGGGCTTCTGTAGCTCCAGAAAATCCACTTTGAGTGCAGGGAGGTCAGAATCCAACAGCATCTGCAGTCCTTTTTAGCCTCTGAATCAGATTTTTGCTCAGGTCCCTCAATTTCAGCCAGAAAATACCTGAAATCACAGAAAAACACACAACTCATAGTAAAGTCTAGAAAAGTGAATTTTAACTAAAAACTAATAAAAATATACTAAAAACTAACTAGAACATACTAAAAACATACTAAAAATAATGCCAAAAAGCGTACAAATTATCCGTTCATCAACATCTCTTAAAGAGATATGGCTCATCCCATAGGTAGTACTTGGCATCTGAAATTAATTTTTTTCTTTGCACCCTGCTGTACTCCTGTGGTATGAATCTCACAGCTTTATAATTTGCAATATCTGCAAACCATGGTTCTTCCTGGATGGCAAAGAGTTGCTCATCTGGAAAGGTTTCAGAGATATCAGTAGAAGGGAGGGACGCCCCAGCTACTGGTTCAATTCAGGACAGATGATCAGCTACCTGGTTCTCTATCCCTTTTCTGTCTCTTATTTCTATTTCAAACTCTTGTAGAAGCAATAGCCACCTTATGAGCCTGGGTTTTGAATCCTGCTTTGTGAGTAAGTATTTAAAAGCAGTATGGTCAGTGTACACAATCACTTTTGACCCTACTAAGTAGGATCTAAACTTGTCAATGGCATAAACCACTGCAAGTAATTCTTTTTCTATGGTTGTGTAATTCTTCTGTGCATCATTTAGAACAGGGCTAGCATAATAAATGACGTGCAGAAGCTTGTTATGCCTCTGTCCCAACACTGCACCAATGGCATGGTCACTGGCATCACACATTAGTTCAAATGGTAATGTCCAGTCTGGTGCAGAGATGACTGGTGTTGTGACCAGCTTAGCTTTCAGGGTCTCAAATGCCTGCAGACACTGTGTGTCAAACACAAATGGTGTGTCAGCAGCTAGCAGGTTACTCAAAGGTTTTGCAATTTTTGAAAAATCCTTTATAAACCTTCTGTAGAATCCTGCATGTCCCAGAAAGCTTCTGAGTGCCTTAACATTGGCAGGTGGTGGTAATTTTTCAATTACCTCAACCTTTGCTTGATCCACCTCTATTCCCTTGCTTGAAATTTTATGCCCAAGAACAATCCCCTCAGTCACCATGAAGTGATATTTTTCTCAGTTTAAAACTAGGTTGGTCTCTTGGCATCTTTTCAGAACAAGTGCTAGATGGTTAAGGCAGGAGTTGAATGAGTCTCCAAATACTGAGAAGTCATCCATGAAGACTTCCAGAAATTTCTCTACCATATCTGAGAAGATAGAGAGCATGCACCTCTGAAAGGTTGCAGGTGCATTGCACAGACCAAAAGGCATCCTTCTATAGGCAAATACTCCAGAAGGACATGTAAATGCTATTTTCTCTTGGTCCTGAGGATCTACTGCAATTTGGTTGTAACCTGAATAACCATCCAAAAAGCAATAATATTCATGACCTGCTAGTCTCTCTAGCATCTGGTCTATGAATGGTAAAGGAAAATGATCACTTCTGGTGGCTGTATTGAGCCTTCTGTAGTCAATACACATACGCCATCCTATAACTGTTCTTGTGGGAACCAGTTCATTTTTTTCATTATGAACCACTGCCACGCCTCCCTTCTTGGGGACAACTTGGACAGGGCTCACCCAGGGGTTATCAGAAATAGGATAAATAATCCCAGCATCTAGTAACTTATTGACCTCTTTCTGCACCACCTCCTTCATGGCTGGATTTAGCCGCCTCTGTGGTTGAACCACTGGCTTGGCATTATCTTCCAATAGGATCTTGCGCATGCATCTTGCTGGACTAATGCCCTTAAGATCACTTATGGACCACCCAAGAGCTGTCTTATGTGTCATTTGCACTTGAATTTGTGCTTCCTCTTCCTGTGAGTTTAAAGCAGAGCTTATAATCACTGAAAAAGTGTCACCTTCTCCCAGAAATGCATACTTCAGGGATGGTGGTAGTGGCTTGAGCTCGGGTTTAGGAGGCTTATCCTCTTCTTGAGGAATTTTCAGAGGTTCTTTTATTTCCTCTGGTTCCTCTAGGTCAGGCTGAACATCTTTAAAGATATCCTCTAGCTCTGATTCGAGACTCTCAGTCATATTGATCTCTTCCACTAAAGAGTCAATAATATCAGCACTCATGTAGTCATTTGATGTGTCTGGATGCTGCATAGCTTTGACAGCATTCAACTTGAACTCATCCTCATTGACTCTCAGGGTCACTTCCCCTTTTTGTACATCAATGAGAGTTCGTCCAGTTGCTAGGAAGGGTCTTCCTAGGATGAGAGTTGCACTCTTGTGCTCCTCCATTTCCAGCACTACAAAGTCAGTTGGGAATGCGAATGGCCCAACCTTGACAATCATGTCCTTAATTATGCCTGATGGGTATTTAATGGAGCCATCAGCAAGTTGGAGGCATATTCGGGTTGGTTTGACTTCTTCAGTCAGCCCAAGCTTTCTGATAGTGGATGCAGGTATTAGATTGATACTTGCTCCAAGGTCACATAGGGCTGTCTTGGTACAAGCACCTTCTAATGTGCATGGTATCATAAAGCTCACTGGATCTTGAAGCTTCTCTGGTAAACTCTTCAGAATGACTGCACTGCATTCTTTAGTGAGAAACACTTTTTCAGTTTCTCTCCAATCCTTCTTATGACTTAAGATCTCTTTCATGAACTTAGCATAAGAAGGTATTTGCTCAAGTGCTTCTGCAAACGGAATCTTTATTTCAAGAGTCCTGAGATAGTCTGCAAAGCGGGCAAATTGCTTATCCTGTTCCGCTTGCCGGAGTTTCGAAGGATAAGGCATCTTGGTTTTATACTCTTCAACCTTAGTTGCTGCAGGTTTATTTCCTATAGAAGTGGTTGGAGAAGCCTTCTTAGAGGGGTTACTATTAGCACTCTCAGGTGTCTGATTCCTCATTGGCGTTTGAACGCCAGGATTGGGTGAGGAATGGGCGTTTAACGCCAACTTTTCTCCCCTTTCTAGCGTTTGAACGCCAGAACTGGGCAGGGAATGGGCGTTTAACGCCAACTTTTCTGCCCTTTCTGGCGTGTGAATGCCAGAAGTATTCCTCTCTGGGCTCTTACTGTCCTCAGAGGGATTTTGGACAGTGATTTGGTTTTCCTCTGTTAGTTGTTCCTTTCTTAGCTTTCTGCTGCTTTGAGTTGATACATTCAATGTTTTCCCACTCCTTAATTTAACAGCTTGGCATTCTTCTGTTATCTGTTTAGATAATTGCTGTCTTGTCTGATTTAATTGTGCTTCCATATTCTTGTTAGCAATTTTAGTTTCTTGGAGCATCTCTTTAAATTCTGCTAACTGTTTTGTTATCATGAGTAATTGCTGATTAAGCTCAATCATCTGTTCTTGAGGGTTAGGATCAGTAGTTACTGCCATAGCTTCTTCTTTTATAGAGGACTCACTGCTTGAGTATAAATGTTGATTTCTAGCAACTGTATCTATGAGCTCTTGAGCCTCTTCAATCGTCTTCCGCATGTGTATAGATCCACCAGCTGAGTGGTCTAAAGACATCTGAGCTTTTTCTATGAGCCCATAATAGAAAATGCCTAACTATATCCACTCTGAAAACATTTCAGAGGGGCATTTCCTTAGCATACCTCTATACCTCTCCCAGGCATTATAAAGGAATTCATTATCCTCTTGTTTAAAGCCTTGGATGTCCAGCCTTAGCTGTGTCATCCTTTTTGGAAGGTAAAATTGATTCAGGAATTTGTCTGATAACTGTCTCCATGGTTTTATGCTTGCTGTGGGTTGGTTATTCAACCACATCTTAGCTTGATCTTTTACAGCAAATGGAAACAGTAA
>NC_029778.3:59630879-59631452 GCF_000817695.3 Arachis duranensis
TTTGAAAAAGATTTGATTTTTGAAATGAGGAAAGAGAAAAACAACAAAATGACACCAAACTTAAAATTTTTAGAAAATCAATTACAAAATTTTGAAAATTTAAAGGAAAACACAAAGAAGACACCAAACTTAGAATTTTTTAAAGATCAAGAAGGGACTAAGAACACGCAAATTCGAAAAATTAAAAGAAAACAAAAACATGCAATTGACACCAAACTTAAAATATGAAACTAAACTCAAATAAAAGACTCTAAACCAACAAAAATAAAGCAGTCCTAATCTAAGCAACAAGATAAACCGTCAGTTGTCCAAACTCGAACAATCCCCGGCAACGGCGCTAAAAACTTGGTGCACGAAATTGCAATCACACTTTTGCAATTCCGCACAACTAACCAGCAAGTGCACTGGGTCGTCCAAGTAATACCTTACGTGAGTAAGGGTCGATCCCACGGAGATTGTTGGCTTGAAGCAAGCTGTGGTTATCTTGTGACTCTTAGTCAGAATATCAATAATTCTCAGGTTTAATTGTGAAAAGTAAAAGAACATGAAATAAATACTTGTTTAGCAGTAATG
>NC_029778.3:59631691-59667981 GCF_000817695.3 Arachis duranensis
GGTTGGAATAGAATCCAGTGATTCTTTTGCGTCTGTCACTAACACCCCACAATCGTGAGTTTGAAGCTCGTCACAGTCATTCAATCCTTGAATCCTACTCAGAATACCACAGACAAGGTTTAGACCTTCCGGATTCTCTTGAATGCCGCCATCAATTCTAGCTTATACCACAAAGATTCTGATTAAGAAATCTAAGAGATATCTACTCAGCCTAAGGTAGAACGGAGGTGGTTGTCAGGCACACGTTCATAGGTGAGAATGATGATGAGTGTCACGGATCATCACATTCGTCAAGTTGAGGAACAAGTGATATCTTAGAATGGAAGCAAGCGTGATTAAATGAAAAATAGTAGTAATTGCATTAATCCATCAAGACACAGCAGAGCTCCTCACCCCCAACCATGGGGTTTAGAGACTCATGCCGTAGAAGATACAGTATGAAATGTGTAAAGTGTCATGAGATAAAGATACAATGTCAAAATATCCTATTTATAGTGAACTAGTAACCTAGGATATACAAAAATGAGTAAATGACGTAAAAATCCACTTCTAGGGTCCACTTGGTGTGTGCTTGGGCCGAGCATTGAAGCTTTCATGTGTAGAGACTTTTTCTGGAGTTAAACTCTAGCTTTTGTGCCAGTTTGGGCGTTTAACTCCAATTTTTGTGCCAGTTCCGGCGTTAAACGTCGGGAATTCTGAAGCTGATTTGCAACGCCGGTTTGGGCCATCAAATCGCGAGCAAAGTATGAACTATTATACATTGCTGGAAAGCCTAGGATGTCTACTTTCCAACGCAATTGAGAGCGCGCCAATTGGGCTTCTGTAGCTCTAGAAAATCCACTTCGAGTGCAGGGAGGTCAGAATCCAACAGCATCTGCAGTCCTTTTTTAGCCTCTGAATCATATATTTGCTCAGGTCCCTCAATTTCAGCCAGAAATTACCTAAAATCACAGAAAAATACACAAACTCATAGTAAAGGCCAGAAAAGTGAATTTTAAATAAAAACTAATAAAAACATACTAGAAACTAACCAAAACATACTAAAAACAGTGCCAAAAAGCGTATAAATTATCTGCTCATCAAGCTCATTAAGTGGCAGCCACCTCCTCCTCCTTTTATCAAGCTGAATTCGGATGGCTCAATTAGTAAGGATGATAGAGCAGCTTGTGGTGGTATCCTTAGAGACAGCAATGGTCAGTTCTTAGCTTGCTATAGTGCGAATTTGGGTGCATGCACTGTGACTATAGCTGAGCTTTGGGGCATACTCTTCGGCCTTGAACTAATCATTAACTTGGGACATTCCCATGTTGAAATTGAGGTTGATTCAGCGGTAGCAGTGCAGCTATGTTCTCAGGATTTGGGTAACCTACATTCGGTAGGAACTCTTGTATCAGCAATAAAGATCAGGTGCAACAGACTCAGCAGCTGGACTTTTCACCATGAATTCAGGGAAGCAAACTCTTGTGCCGATAAATTGGCATCTTTTGGTCATAGTTTAAGCTATAGTTGTCATTTCTTTTTTCATTGCCACCTTGTATTTTCTTGCATTTCTTTACTAATGATGTAGGAACGGTTCACTCCAGAATAGTTTTTTTCTTTTTATGATAAAATTCAATTTAACGCACTAAGTACTAACAATTATTTTATTTATAATAAAATTATTTCATCGAATTAGTTTTTTAATATATAGAGTAATATTCTAAATTAATTATTAATCCATAAAAAAATTATAATTAATCATAATAACTTTTTTGATTGAAATTAACAATAATAAAACTAACATAACAAATAATAAGTCTCAAACATAAGTGCATAATAATAACAAAACAAACATATGATCCACACATAAATCCTACTATAATTAAAACAAAACACAACATAATTCATAAATAAAGTAGATACCCAAAAAAACCTTAAATCAACACACATAAATCAATTATCAACTTCTAAATCAACAAAATTTGAATCTGATCCAGAAGTTGAAACACCGCCTCGCCTAACACCTTGAGGATTCACATATTTACCTTCGCCTTCACCTACAATTAGAAGAATACCCGAATTTAGAACAAGATATAAATACTTAAATGTCATATAAATATTAAATTAGTAACTAACAATGTAATTACCATCAACAAAGCCTTTATTCCAATTGCGAGTACAAATCATAGCCTCAACATTTTCTGGCAACATTTGACTTCTATATTTGTTAATGACATGAGCTCCAATACTAAAGGCAGATTTCGATGCAACCGTAGTAATTGGAATACTCAATAAGTCACGTGCCATGATTGATAACTTCGGATAATGACTCTCATATAATTTCCACCATTCCAAAACATCTAAATCTTCAAAGCAATCCTTTGACAAAAGTGGCTCCTCCAAGTATGTATCAAGTGGATTCTTTCCACTAGAGACCTCAGCTTGATGGTTACGTTTCATCAATTTCTATCAAAATAGAAATAATCACATCTTGTTAGGATAGAATAATGACAATTAATAAGAGAATTTAAATATGTTAAACATTACTTACACCAACAATCGCAAGTCGCTTCTTGCTTGCACTTTCAGGGGTATGGGCCATGGATGAAGATTGATTACTAGATCCTTATGCTTGAATAGTTGGAAGAGAATTCTTGTCATATTTTTCAAAAAACTTATATAATTTCTTTTTCACATGTTCCACCTTTCCTTTTGCAGTCTCAACATCAATCTCTTCATACATAAGCTCTAAAGTAGAAATCTTAAGTCTAGGATCAAGAATAGCACCAAATGCAAGAATGACATTATACTTTTCCCAATACTTCTTAAATTTGTTCATCATCTTTTCTCCTATGCTCCTTAGAAGCTCATCTTCACTTTTCAAACTTCCCATCAAAACACATTGAATATGATAGACTTGTAGAAAATACAAATTTGAAGTAGGGTAAGATGTGCCAGAAATCAAATTAGTAGTTTCATAAAAGGGGTATAAAAATTCACATATCTTTTCAACTCTCCCTCATTCATCAACTGAAAAACAATACTTATAAGCATGATCGGTTACCTTCAAATACTCAAAGGTCTTCCGATACTTGATAGCACTTTCGAGCATAATGTATATAGAATTCCATCGAGTAGTAACATCTAGATGCAACCCACTTGTAAAATTCAAACCCTGAATCGCTGAAACACATTCTTTAAACCTTATCATTCTACTCTCCAATACCCTTACATATTTCACACTTTTCCTAATCTTATCCAATGCATCATGAGCAATTTTTAATCCATCTTGCACAATAAGATTCAAGATATGAGCAGAACAACGAATATGAAAGAACTCCCCATCACACAACAACCAATCATGCATATTTAATGTACTTTTCAAATGATCTTGGCATGTATCATTAGCAGATGCGTTATCTAGTGTAAGAGTCATAATCTTCTTTTCAATTCCCCATTCATTTAAAAGCTCAAAAATCTTAGAAGACAATTCAAATCCCGTGTGAGGAGGAGGCATATGACAAAAACTCAAAATTTTACTTTGTAATTTCCAATTCAAATCAACAAAGTGAGCAGTTAGGCATAAATAACCCTCTGTAGTGATGGATGTCCACAAATCAGAAGTCAGACAAACTCTATTAGGAATGGCTAATAAAGTACTTTTAAGCTTTTCTTTTTCCCTTAAGTAAATTTTCAGCACATCCTCCTTAAGAGTATTTCTAGTAATTAGGCCTAGAGTTGGACTGATGTATTTTACCCAATTCCTAAATTTCTTATTATCAACAATAGAAAAGGGAACATCACAATCAATCACAAAGGCAGCAAACATCTCACGCGATACATGATTATCTATCTTGAGAACCCCCATTTTATTTTGAATTTCTATCAAAGTTTGACCAATATCCTCAAAGTCTATTTTCACGCACCTGTCCAAATGACGCTTAAGTATCGATGTCCCATATTTTTTACCACCATCCTTAAACTTCTGTTTGCATCCATCACATTGAGCACGATCTATTCCATCATCACCAGGTCCAAGCTTTGTGAAATATCTCCACACATCAGATGTTGTTGCCTTCGTCTTTTTCTTTTTAATAGCTTCAGTTGTTTCAGATCTTTCCATATTTTCAGGATTTTGTGTTGCATTCCCACCATCAACTTCCATAGAGACAAAATTATCTATTGCAGAATCAACAACTCTATCTAAATAATCTCAATACATAAAAATATTTAAATCAGTCAAAAATATTCAATCAATAATCGAACATAATCAATAAGTAATTTAGTACTAACTAAATAATACCTAGTTGCAGAAACATAATCAAATCAAGCTGAAAAACAATATTCAAACATAATCAAACAATAATACCCAGTTGCAGAAAACTCAAATCAGGCTGAAAAACAATATTCAAACATAATCAATAAGTAATTTAGTACTAATTAAATAATACCCAATTGCAGAAACATAATCAAATCAGGTTGAAAAACAATATTCAAACATAATCAAACAATAATACCCAGTTGCAGAAAACTCAAATCAGGCTGAAAAACAATATTCAAACATAATCAAACAATAATATCTAGTTGCAGAAAACTCAAATCAGGCTGAACAAAAATTGACATGGAAAAAATAATAACAATAATAAGTAATAACAGTAACTGATCTTGAGAATGACGATGTGAGGAATCAGATAATCATTTTTGCTAAGATAATCAGATAATTGATTCGAAGAGCTCATTTTTGCTAAAATAATTATGAGAAAAACAAGCAACAACATTACAGTAACTCAGTAAGTAAACATCATCATCATTCATCAGATTTGTAAATCACTTACTAATAGTAATGGCAGAGCCGTCGAGCAGAAAAAGGAGGAGAGTGGAGCGATTCCAGGAGTCCGCCAGTCACAAAACCGCCGAGCAGAGGCGCTGACGAGACAGAGCTGCCGACGACGACAGGAGGAGAGAAAGGAAGGCGAAAGGCAGAGGTGCCAGAGAGGAGCGAGTGAGGAAAGGCCGCCGCAGGGAGGAGCGACCGAGCGAGTGAGGAGGGAGCCGAGCTGCTGAAGCTCAGGGAGTGGGTCAGCGACGCTGAAAGGGATGAAGGTCAAAGGTCTGGCCGTCTGGGTGTGGGTGTGGCTGAGCTGAGTGACCGGCGTTAGGGATTGGAAGGCACCGAGGCAGTAGCAGCGTGTCTGCGTGTGATGTGTATGTTGAGACTTGAGTAACCCTAATTTTCAATTTATACCCTTCATGTAAATTTACTGAATTACCCCTTTAAAAAAAGGATGCCATCCTGCCCCGCCCGACCTTGGCCCGCGGTTTTGGCGGGTTTTTAAAATTTGGCGGGTTCAAAATCTGGTCCCAATAATATCTTTAACAAAATTAGTTAATTAATAAATTTTGAATATAATAATCTAATTATTTGTCAAGTAATATAAAATAAAAGTTTAATTATTTTATATTTTTATGTTACAGTTTAAAATTTTATTTTAATATGATTTTTTAATATCATAAAAATTTCTTGCATAATAATTAGTCTTGTTGAATAAAGAATACTCATATTTTTGTATTTATATGTTTTATATTTAATTATTTAAGAATAAAAGATTCAGTTACCATTTAAAGTATTGTATATTAAAATATTGTCATTTAAATCATTTATTTATGTATTAGGATATTCTGTATTTATTAGAGTCTATTAATACTCTTCTTTCATATTAGCCTTTAATTTTCATCTAATCAAATCTAATGGACTATATAGATATGGCGCATCCAATAAGCACATAATTATTGTGCTCGTTTTAGACATACTCTTTCAAATTGGTTAATAAACTTATTTTACTCTCAACACCAATATAGAACTAATTAACTAAAATAAATCTAATAATTAACAAATTTAAGACACCTATTTGGTTATAGTAAAATCTTAACTACTACTACATCATCTAACATTTTAATTCTCTATGTCAACCCTTTATTGATGGCATTTGAATTATTAGGATAACATAATTTAACATATTTATGATAGAGTATTATTTGGAATTTCGGTCTTTTGATTGAGTTTCTATACTATATCAAATATTGTAATTAAGTCATTGTCATAACAAAAACGCTAGAATTAACGGAATATTCTATTAAATAAAATGAATATTCTAATACTTGATTGAATATTTCGTATAGTTTAACAAAATATTCCATTAATTCCAACATTTTTGTTATGGTAGGAATTTAGTTACAAAATCTAATATGGTGTAAGGACCCAATTGAAAAGAAAAAAGTATAAAGAATTAATTGAAAATTCGGCAAAACTATAAGGACCAGCAGAGTAATTAAACATTTTATTGATGTCACTTGTTAAAATTACTAAAAAAAACTCTCTTAAGAAAAAAATTAAGATTTTAATGCTAGTAAACATTATCACACATGTCACCATTGTTGAGAGCCATAGAGATTGATGGAAATAAGTGGTTTAGAGAATGGGAGGTTGAATCTAGGCCTCTTTTAACTTTGCTTGAATAATCTTAGAACTAGATAAAATTTTTGGGTTTTGTAGAGTTGCCTCATGTGAAAAGTAGGAGATATTTTTATTTTATCTCTTGTCGAAGGAGGATCGAAAACATAAGTGTGTGCATGGTATATAGTTGTGAAGTCTAGCTGCATAGAATAAGTAGGAGATTATTTTGTTTTGTCTCCTCAAGTGTAAAACCAGAAACAAAGAAGAGAAAGAGAAGTGACACAACCATATATCCTAGTTTAGCTACTTAGTGCAATGTAGCTTACATCCAGTCTCCATCACAATAATGATGGAATTTTACTATCTTTGAGCAAGATTACATTCACCAATTTCCTAGGATTCAACCTAATCTTATCTGGTACAAACCCAACTTCTACCCAAGCTAGATTCAACTAGGAACTCACTCTGGCTTTCAACAGCAAGTGCTCACCCAACTTACAAGAGAATCTCCTTAGGATCATGAAACCAAAAATAGAAATATATATAAAGAATTTTTGAAATAAATATTGACTTTTCTCCAAGTCTAACTCTCTCTGCCTTTTTCCTCTCAATAGTTTTTTCTTACATTCCTCACCATAATGCCTTTTCCCATTGAAACAAAGAAAGAGTAGATTGAGAAAATAGAATATTAAATGAGAACCATGAGGGAAAAGAAAGTAATAGCTCTGTAAGCTATGAGAACTCAAACTTTGTGCTCTTACTCCTTGAATCAAGCTCTGACCGTTACCCCTTTAATAGAGGAGTAAAGCTTCTAAAGCCTGAACCTTGGCTTGCACATGTTTGATTTCTTCTTCCCCATTATTAGCAGCAAAAGCAGCATCACAGAAGAGAAATAGAGTAGTAGAGGCAGTGATTTAACAGTACATGCATCCATGCCTTCTATTTTCTCTATCATCTTTTTTCATATTGTTTCTTGAATCTAAGTCCTTAATTTGTACTTTGACTCCAAGAAACATTTCTGACCATTGATTTCTTGCAAAGCTCTACAACCCCCAATTCCTTGAGCTTTTTTATTCGGTGTATAGAGAAAGGATATTTTCTTCCACAAGCCTCAATGTTGCACAAAGATGAAAAGATTTCTCTGATGAGCCTTTGGATGTGATTTTGCTTTTAGCCATAGTTTCTTTGACTTTCTTCTTCTTTGCTTGAAAATGGTAATCCACTTTTTTACTTCTGATTTAGCCTTAATCAGAGCTTCTCCTTTTTTCTTGCTTTGCTTTAGAATTTAACGTGGGTGATAGAAAAGAGAGAAGAGTGAGAGGAGAATGGGCTTGGATTACTAGTTGGGCCATTTGCTTGTTCATAGGCCAGATTCTTTCTTTCCTTCTTTCTTGAAGATCAACCACTCATTCTTTGGATTAAAAGTGATGATATGAATTCTTATTGGATCTGAACCAATATTGGACTTTGTTGGCTTGTGATTGGGCCTGAAGCTAGTTGTTGGATCAATTTGTTTTATATTAATTTTTTGCACATTAAGCAAATTAATCACACATACAATTGAGTTTTTAACCCACAAATAATGTTTAGTCATCATCTATAATATGTTGTTAGTTCTTCAAACTCAACAATCTCCCTTTTGATGACAAACATTATAAAATGAATTGGAAAAGAAATAAGAAGAGTTTTAGGAACTTTCCTTTGATAATTATGCTTTGATGTAAAATTTTTCTTTTCTTTTATTCACTTGGCTCCCTTTGAATGTTTGCATTTTTTAACCTGGGATTAATAAAAATATATAGAACCAATGCTAAACACCAAAAACTATTTCACATAATTTTGTACATGAGAGAACTTGTGTGATCATAAGTGTAAACTTCGGATAATTAATAAATAATTAACTAATAAATTAATTATGTATCAAGAGAATCAGAAAATTAAATTTTATAATTTAGAGAGGTAAAAATGATAAAAATATGAATTTTGACACTAATTTTAAAAATTTTCTGAATTGGTTGGACCGAATCCAAACCGGACCTAAGCCCCAACGTATATATACCACATAACTCAACCATTCTTCCCCAACTTACTAAGGAATCACGCTGAAATTGAAAGGGGGAGGAACGAAACCTAACCTAAACTTCCATTTCAATCCTCCATATCTTTCAATCTGGAGCTCCGATTGACGAGTCATCAGCAGCCACGCGTTTATCTTAGAATTCTCTTCGAAACCATCTGAATAAAGTGGTAAGAAATTTGAGATTTTGTGCCCAGTTCTCACCCCTCTTCAGTTCGTGACTTTGGATTTTCGGATGTTGAGCAATTTGGTAGTTTTAATGACTTAGGTGAACTCTAGCGGTGGATAATTGTTAGGTTCATCCAAATCATCCATGGATAAAGTGAGAAATATCTAACCCTTGTGAAATTATTAAATTTGTGAACCATATGTTAATTTTTGTGATATTGTGTGAAATTAGATTAAATTATGTATTTCAGAGCTAAATTGGTAAAATTGGATGCTTGGGAGTGAACCTTGGAAGCTGGATTTTCATTTGATTTCAAGGTATGATTTTGGTTTCTCGTAGTTAATGTATATTGTTAAGTGAAAACTTAGGCTAGTTAACCGTAGGATAAGTTAAATTGTATAAATTGATTATTTGAGTAAAGACTTAATTTAGTTTGTGAAATGATTGTGAATTAATTGAGAAACTGAGAAGGTATGTTGATATTTAATGTTGATGTTGGTAGTAACTATGAGTAGAAATTGTGGATTTGATTGATGAATTAAGTGCTATTATGTTTGTGAAGTGATTGAGAAGTGTGTGATAAAGGTTAAGAGTAATTGGTATGGTTGTTGTCGGGGTTTGATGGTTTCGAGTTGAGCATTTTAGAAAAAACTAGAAGATTTCATGAATTCAATGAAAAAGTTGAGTTTAATGGGAATGGTTGAATGGAATCGATGAATCTATATGTTGGAAGGTTGTGGAATGGTTGAAAAGCATGTGAACATGATTTAAGAACATTAGGACATGATGAAAATGATTATGATGTTGAGATGTGGAGTTATGATGGGGATAATTATGATAATGCGAATGATTGATTATGATTATGAGAATAATATGAATGACTAAGAGAGTGAGATATGATAATGTGAATGACTGAAAGATTGACATATAATGAGGATGGTTATGACGTTGAGATGTGCTGCTTGGGTATATGCAAGGGTCGGGCCTTGTCCCACTTGTTCTAGGTTAATGTTCGAGACATCTGGATAGTATCAAGGATTATGGTTCGTCTCACTTGCTCCGGGTTAGTAATTGAGATACCTAGGCAGTAGTAAGGGTTGTGGTTTGCCCATATTTGCTCCGAGTTGAGTTTATAAACACCCGCCTAGGTAGTATGTAGTAGTAATGATTTATTCCACTTGCTTTGGGTTAAGCGGGTAGCATGCGAAGGGTTGTGGTTCTGACTCGCTTGCTCCGCGAGGTGGTAGCTACCAAGACATATCGAGTTTGGCTATATAACTGACTGATGATATCATCAGCCATAGGATAGGCATACATCATATGCATTTGTATGATTTGTTTGAGTGTGTATTTTTTTGGCTTGTCTAATCGTTTATCTATAATTACCTGCTGCTTGTCCTATCTTCTGTACTTGTTGTCTATAATTGTGTTTTCCTTTTTTGTATTTATATGTGTGTACATTTGAGAGATCCCTCATGTAGTAGAGATGTGATGAAGGACGTTCTATATGGTGATTAGGAGGTTTGAAGTAGACAGAAAGTGAAGAGTTAGATTAGAATTAGAATCTCTAGACAAATTACTGAATTTCTGTATTAGAATAATCTTTAAATTTAATTTTAAGTATCAGAGTTCTAGGAATGCCTCTAGTTTTCTCAGACCTTATATATTATCTTGAGGCAAATTCTTATGTTAGGACACATGTCTTTGCACATTTTCCTTTTGATCAACCACTACTGCCATTATCTTATCCATAGCCATAACCACATCTTTCCCAAGAACTATATATTCTATTTTTTAGTCAACTTGAGCAACAACAATACATTTTCTAGGATAGAAAATCATAACAAATTTTGTACCGCCTATTCCATCAATAGTATTTTACACCACCACAGATGGAGACAATAGAATGAACTTTGTTACACCAGCTGCTTGGAATGATTTTGGATATAGACTAATCTATAATAGTAAGCATGTAGTATACTAAAGACAAAATCCTTATCATGATCACTAGGAACAAAAACAAGCTACAAGGAGGCACAATAAATATGCCACCTCAAGTAGTTTCTGATAAGTTATTATTGGACTCTCAACTTCATTGTCTACCACTTTTGGCCACTCTAAAAAGAGAATATCATCAATTTCAATAAGAATGATTGGGATGCAAAATTGGTTATAAACACACCACAGACACTAGCAGAAGTGCCAACAATTTGGATCTGAATGTAAGTGTATCACCAGCTAAGGAGGATGGGGATGGGGATGATAATGTGGTTGAGGATTATTTGGTGAATGCAAATGACGACAATAATTTCATTAGTTTGTGAAATTTATGTTCTAATATTGACAAAGGCAGTGATCATGGGGGGAGGTGCTAGTGCAATTAAGATAGTGTAACTAGTGGTTGTTAGCTTCGTGATAGTATAGGTAATCTAATTATGTCTATGTTAAAAATTAGTTTTATACAGGATGTTTATTTGTTATGATCATACTCGCATTAGAGTTTGTATTCATATTTTCTCAATTGGCAACGAATTAATTAATAAGGAGTAGCAAATTATATAGAGATGATGTAAATGTGGAAGTAGAGCATGCGTGAGGTGTCAAAATTGATCTATCACGTAGGAGTCAAATAGATATATACTTTTGATAAATACAAAAGCAGTAATCAAAAGATGCATACATGTGGTTAAAATTTTGAAAGAAAAATTGAACAAGTAAAATTAGTTTGGATATTTTTAGAATAGATAAATATATTGCATTAGGTCTATTGAGATAAATATGAGAGAATATTTTTTTCAATGAAATTTTATACATTAAATAACTCCTATTAAACTTTAAGAACAATTGTGATATAGAAACTCTATGAACTGATAATGCCATATTGAAACCCAATAGCTATTGAAACTTTAATTATTATGCAACAAGAAATTGTTGATGCTTATTGTGAAGGATAAAATAGGTATAGACACTAAAAAAGTGAAGATTAAAAAAACTCAAGATTAGAAGTAACTAAAAACTAACTATATTTAGTTATTAACCTATAAAGCAATTAGAGGTGTTAAGCTCACTATTATATATAGTAGCACTCATATAGGCTTATGTAAGCAGAATTTTAAATACAATTTCATGCATAAAATTTCTTTTAATTTTATCTTTCATTATCATGTTCTAGAGATTATCTACTTTATTGTTTTCGTTTTCACAATGTCTAGATACTACTTAGTAGAAATATTGATATGGTATTCAAAGCAAGCAATTAAACACCATGAAAATGATCTTTGTTAACACTTTCACTACATCCAAGTATCCCCTTCTAGTAATCACTAATAAATTGGACAAAAATATTTTTTTCACATGGAATCATTCAACAATTATCAATGTAGAAAGCTAGAATTTGGAAGGACATTTCAAGAAGGAAAAGATCCCTCCTCAATTTACTGATTCAACTTATCCAAAAAAGCTTGCCAAAGTCGAATATGAAGCATGCAAAAAATGGAAGCTTCAAGACCTGACTCTTATGACATAATTGTTAGCTTCCATGAACAATAATTTCAAAAATAAATTGGTTCACTGCATCTATTTTTATGAGATGTTAGACACAATTCAAAAATTCTTCACTACCTCCTCAAGAACTAGAGTTCAAATGCTAACATCACAATTAAAATAAGTAAAACAAACAACTACACAATTAAAAATCTTGCCAAAATCATAATCTTGTTGATTATTTAATAGTAATTGATTCACCATACTATGAAGACGATTCATGAGAGGAAGAAGAATATCAAGGATTCATCACTTCAGTCATGTTCAAAATAGAAAAATTCACAGTAATTAAAGTAGAATCCTTCTTAGTTATATATTAAGAGATGCTCAACTATTTCAAAAGACCTAATCAAACTATCTTAAGCAAATCTTTCACAAACATCAATGCCCATTGGTTAGAATTTTAGTGAGGTTTTAATCTAAGAAGAGGCAGAGGTGAAAGATTCATGAGAAAAAGAAAGTTTAACAATCAAACCAATTGATTGTTCCATCAAATTTGTAGCAAATCTCATCACGCTACTTGAAAATTGCTACTAGAAATTCGATCAACTAGTCAAATTACTGAATGCATCTTTTTTATCACAATCATTTCAGCCACCTACACTACCTCCCTCTTATACCTAGCCAAGATCTATTCTAGTAACATTGTTCTTTAAATGAGACTCCCCTTAGTATCCGAATTCTGGTGCTAGTCACCATGTTACATTTGAACCAAGTAATTTTCTTGAAGTAGCTACATCTCAAACAGGATTAAACCAATGCTATATAGGTAATGTTGAAGGGATCAAAATATTTAACTTAGACTCTTCTATTTTATTTGATTCAAAATTTACTCCTTCATTAAATTGAACAATTTTTTCTTATACTATAAATAACTTAAAATCTTCTTAGTATATTACAATTTGTAACTGATACTTCAATATTATTTGAATTTTGGCCTTACGACTATTATGTTTGTGATTAGGTCTTCAGAAATCACCTACTATATCTAGAAATGAAATCTATATTTTTCCTAGTTTATTTATATCTAGACCTATTCTATCAAAGAAATGAATGTACTAAAAAAGCTTCCTTGACTGTAACAAGAAATATACACAATTTTAGTTTATATGTGACATAACGATTAGGTTATCTTTCAAAAAAAATTGTATTAAATGTTGTTAATAAATGTCAGATTTCTCATTCTCATTTTTTCAATATTTTAAATGTTTGTGAATTTTGTTCTATGTATAAATTTTATCAATTACCTTTTTCTGACTCTAATTTAGTATATGTACATCAATTAGAACTTGTCTATGTATATATTTGAGGTCTATCACCTATCATATCTTGACATTATTATAGGTGTTATATTAGTTTTGTAGATGCACACACAAGATACACATTTATATATCTTCTTGTTAAAAAATTAAATAAGAGGCACTGAGAGTTTATAAACAACACAAACGTCTATTTGAAGCATAAACATGTTTCACATTGAAAGCATTGCAAATAAACCATGCATAGTTTGAAATTTTTATCAAATTCATTTAAAATCTTTTGTGTTGAATAAGAAATTTTATATAGGATAGCTTGTATATACATACGTCAGGCAGGGATAGCAGAAAAAAAGCATAAACACCTCACTGATGTGAGACCTGCCGCTACTATATTACCATTACAATTTTGGGGTTATGCATTCTAATCTGTTACATACTTTATTAAGACTACTTCTACAAGCTTTACAATTTTTATCACCCTACAATAAATTTGTTTTCAAAACAACTAAATTATCAATTTCTTAAAATATTTGGTTGTATACGCTATCCATTGTTAAGATCATATAACAAGCACAAATTTAATTATAAATCGCATATATGCTTATTTTCAGAGTGTGATAGTAATCATAAGGGATATAGAATCTCTCCTGATGGTAAACTCTACCTTTCTAGGAATGTAATCTTTTATTAATTGAAATTTTTTTATTCAACCCATTTGTTTACTAATCAAAATACTAATCCCATTCTTTCACCTTATCACCAACACAAAATAGTATATCATCAATTAATGCAACTGTACCACTTTTTACAGATTGTTCCACCTCTTTACAACACTCATCAAACTTGTCTACTTCATCACATACACATATAACTCCTTTTGGACAAATTTCTATATCAGGAATTAAGATCCAATTGTCTCAATTATCAATAATAATTCCACCTCGTCCACTTTCACTTCTTTTACACTCTCATCCCATTATAACCATATTTAAATATATTATGTTTAACCCACTGCACATACAATAATATTTCGTTTACATACACCAAAATCTATCTAGCAAGCGCTTAAACTAAATCATTGAAAAATAGCAATGGAGGATGGATATCATGCTTTTTAGAGATGTCAAACATGGGAACTTATTACCCTACCATCTAATGCTATTTTTATTGGTAGCAAATAGGTTTTTGTCTTATTGAAAGGTTGAAAATTAAGACAATTTAACTTTTATAATAAACTTTTCAGTGGAGATTTACATGAAAATGTCTATATGAAACAATCACAAGAGTTTTGTGACACGAATCCTCATCTTGTTTGCAGTGATGTTTAAAGAAAGTAATTTATGGATTAAAATAAGCTTTTAGAGCTTAGTTCTTTACACTTTCAGCAACATTAAAGAGCTTTGGTTTTTACAATAAAAAATTTTGATCCTTCTTTATTTGTGAGAAAAACATTTAATTTGCTTAATTTACTTTGTGTATATGTAGATGATGTACTTTTAAATGTTGTTAATGCAATTGATTTGCAATCTTTAATTCAGAAGCTTCATTTTATTTTTTCTCTAAAAAATCTTGAAAATTTCAATTTTTTTCTTGGCCTAGAAGCAAATTATATTAATGATGATCAACGTTTACTAACTCAAATGAAGTATACAATTGATTTATTAACATTAATTAACATGCTTATGGCCAATCCCACCGGTACTCCTATAGTCTCTTCTTCAAAGTTAAGTACAAATGACTTTACACACTTTGAGAATCCAAAAGAATTTAGATTAGTTGTTGGTGCCTTGCAATATTTGACACTAACTCAACCAGACTTGACATATATTGTGAGAAAGCTGTACCAATACATGTATAATCTAACAGAAAACGATTGCAGAGCCCTCAAAGGATACTTCGATATGTAAAAGGTACCATGGAACATGGAATTCTATTTTCCACTTGCACTAACTTTTATTTAATTATATTTTCAAATGCCGATTAGAAAGTAGATGTTGATGATCAAAAGTTAGTGATTGGATATTGCATTTATCTTGGAACCAATCTAATTGCCTAAAAATGCAACAAATAGCAAGTTGTGAGTAGATCAAGCACAAAAGTAAAATTTAGAGCATTATTGGTTGTAGCTGAATTTGAGCTTGTTTGGATACAAAATTTGCTGAAAAATTGTAATTTCTCATCCCATCTCACCAAGATTTTTTGTGACAGTAAGAGCGCATGTTTACTAGATGCCAACCTCATACTTCACAATAGATTAAAGCATTTTGAACTTGAACTTCACTTTGTTAGAGTTTAAGAAACATATTAGAAGTCCTTTGTTATAAATATTCCTTCACATGACAAAGTGGTGGACATTTTCACAAAATTGCTCTCCATTAGTCTCTTGATTTATTTTTGAGAGAAACTAAGATAGTGAGCTCAAATACTCCTCTTAGTTTGAGGGAGATGTGAATAAGGACGAACCTATATATAGAATAGTAAGAGGCTAAGAGCTAGTACTCCCATTTAAATTTAAAAATTTACTTAGTAGTATATACACTATAAGAAAAATCATTTTTAGCGGCCATTTATTTTGATTTTAGCGGCAATTAGACATTAGCCATCTTATACTTTGTCGCTAAAAGGGTTTAGTGGCAATTATAATCTTTACCGGTAAAGACCTTTTTAATGGCCACATAAAGTATATAACTTTTAGTGGCCATTTTTTTGGAAATTTATATGGTCACCAAAGTAATTCTAAGATTGCAATGTTATTCACTTTTAGTGGCCATTAATATTGTCACCAAAACCCTTTTTACCAGCAATTTATGTGGCCACTAAAAATAATTCTAAAATTGTAATATTATTTACTTTTAGTTGTCATTACTATTGCCGCTAAAAACTTAAGATTTTTTTAATTATACTCACTCTTTTAGAAATAACAACCTATCATTTTTCTAAAATTTCAAATTATTTTTACCAACAATTATTATTATTGTAAATAATATAAATATACTAAAATTAATTACTATAAAATAAAATATTTCATTAAATTTAATTAAATATTTATATACAAAGTTCTCTTGAAAAGTAATAAAACATAATACAAATTTAAACAATATAAATACTACAAGTCTATGTTGCATCAATGATGAGCACATAGTTAATGATCAAAAGTAAACAAATAGAGCCTAGCACAAATGCAATACAATAATACAACAGAGAGAATGAAGCAAAATTCTCAATTTTTAATTAACCAGGATCCAGCACAAACATCATCTTGGGCATAAGTGTAAAACCTGGTTAATTAATGGCAAATTAAACCATAAATTAAAATATATTCTAGAAAGTAAGGAATGAGGTTTTTATGGTTTAATGCGATAGAAAAATTTAAAACGAGAATTTCGACACCAACTTTAAAAAAATCGGCCCAAAATTGGGCCGAACGGGCCAAACTGGACGAATCAGACCCAGATTAGGCCCAAGGCCCAGCTATGCTTTCTTTTAATTAGAGAGCTCAGCTCCCTCTCCCTCAAAAGCAACACACACACGCTGGTAAGGGCAAGGGAAACTCAAACCCTTGCTCTTATTCACATCAATCTTCCATTGATCATATCTTTTGATCCGGCACTCCGATTGACGCATCGTTTACGGCCACGCGACCACAACGTCAAGCTCTACAAAATCCATACAAGCAATCTTGAGGTAAGTCACAGTTTTATCTTTGAATCCCAGCCCTTGATTTTCGAGTTTATTGGACAACAATGTTGAAATTGTGAGCTCTTTTGTGTTATAGGATCAAATTAACTTGAAGGAAAGGCTTGTTCTTGCTCCCTTGATCCTTAGGTAAGATAAGAGATCTCAAACCTAGTGAGAATGTTGAATTTGTGGTTTTGGGTATTGAGTTATTGTGTTTTGATGTGATATTGTGGCTTAGGCATTGTATATATGTGTATTGGAACTTGATTGGTGGTTTTGGAAAATTTGGTGTGGAGCCCCAAGCTTGGAAAATCTATTGGTGGAGTTTGGAAACCTTGGAAGTTGAATTTGAGAGTGTTTCGGGTTGAGCAAAAATCGGCCAAGGTATGATTTCAGTTTCCTGTATCTAAAATGTAATGTGGTGTGAAAACTTAGGCTAAAGACCCTAAGATAGGTGTTGAATTATTAATGTTGCTGATGGGTTGAAATGAATTATGTTATTGTGTATGGTTGTAGTGGATTGTGAAATAATGGTGTAGTTGTTGAATGAATTGGATTGAAATGAATATATGAGTAGTGGTTGAATGATTGTGAGTAATGATAATTGTTGGCAAAGCATGTGGGGTTGTATGTGACATGGATTGATATGTTTAATATATGAAAAGGTTGAGGCACTTGTTAATGAGCATGCTTTGGAGTATGATATTGATATGTGAATATATGTGGTGATTGATGAAATTGATTGTTTGTTTTGGAAATTGAGAGAGGAAAGGATGATTATTGAATGGAGATATGAAATGCTGATTGTGATGTGAGGTTTGTAAAATTGAGATTGGGTTAAACAAAGTGGAATTGGTGGATTGATGATTAGATGAGGTTTGGGAATGATGGATGTTGGAATGGTTGGATTTTTGGTTGATTTTGAATGTATTTGTAGTGAATGTTTTAAAAATTGGGAGTTTGTGAGTTTTCGTAAAAGTGCAATTTTGACGAACTTCAACAAATCATATCTCGAGCTATTGTTTTTGGAATTTGATGATTTTTATATCAAAAGAAATAGGATTTCATAAGCTTTAAAATGGTTTAAATTTGGTTGAGATCTGAATTTTGTGGGAGGAGATATAATCGTTGGAAGTTGGGTTCAAATTCCTAAATTCTGCAGATTCTGCAGAGTTTGTGATTCCTAGGTTGTGTGCGCACGCACAAACCATGGAATTTTGGATACTGTGTGCGTGCACAGCCTCGTGCATACGCACTCATGGAAATGGGGCTACTGCTGGAAGCGCTAGCACGCTCTGTGCACGCGCCTGGCCACGGAAGTCTTGCGAGCTGTGCGTACGCACAGCCCTCTGCATACACACACGTTGGGAATGGCACGCTGGTGGTGGTGCTAGCACACATTGTGCGCGTGCCCAACCATGGAGATTTTGTTTTCTGTTCATACGCACAGACCTGTGCGTACGCACACTTTTAAAATACTCTTGGGCGTGCGCACGCATACCCTTGTGCGTACGCACGCAACCCATTCCTTTTCTAAAGCTACTATTTTCAAGTGCATACACACACTTTTAAAAATACTTTTGGGCGTGCACACGCACACCGCTGTGCGTACGCACGCGACCCAGTCCTTTTCTAAAGTTATTTTTTGAAGACTTTCACATTCCCAATAGGCTTGTAACCTTCAGAAATGTTATTTCCCACTTATAAACCCTCAATTTAGTCCCTTAAGTCTTAAATTGATATATGATGCTTAGTGAATGAGAGTAACTAGGGGAGAGGGTAACTTGTAGGTGAAGAAAGGGGATAGTATGATGAGTTATGATTGATGATGATGAGATGAGTTGTTAAGGAGGATGGTGGAGTGTTCTGTATGATGTGAGCCGAATGGCTGAGGGTAATATGAGCCGAAGGGCTGTGTGTGATAATGGTTAAGGCTGATAATGAATTATGAATTTTAAGCCGGATGGCTGAGATGAATGTTAATGTATGGCTGTGATTAAATGAATATATGCTGAATTGTTGATTTTGTGATTATTGCACTCCACCTATCTGAGATACGAGTTTTCCTGGGTGAAAGCAGTGGCTAGCCACCATGTGCTCCATGTGGAGACTCGATACTCTGTTGACCCTATGTCGTAAGTGTGGCCGGACACTGTGAAAGTTCCGGATGAGCTCGCCCCCGTGAATGTATACCGGTGAGGGTGTTGGATATGAATTATAGTTATGTTTGCGGATAACTCGAGTTGGGGATGCGCGACAGAGGGACAATCCAATGGTTAGCTACCAGGACTTGTCGGGTTAGCTTTATAACCGACAGATGAGACTCATCAGCCACTAGGACAGGCATGCATCATATGCATTATATGTAATTTGTTTGGATGCCTAATTGATTGCATCATTACTTGCTAATTGCCTAATTGCCTTGTCTGCTTCCTACTTGTGCATTCCTTGCTTGATATACCTGTGTTTGCTTTTCCATTACTGTTGACGGTTGGGAGATTTGCAGGATTTGGAAAGGGGATATATAGTTAGACCGAAGATCCTTAAGTTAGTCGCTTATTTACATTTGTTATGGTTTAGTTATGTTTATACGCTTTGATTAAAATTTGGAAGTTCTGGGATTGCCTTCGAATTTCCCAGGACATTACATGTTAGATATTTGGGCACTTTTACCATGCTGAGATCCTCCGGTTCTCACCCATGCGGATTTTGTGGTTTTCAGATGCAGGACGTGAGGCCCCTTGTTGAGGCATGCTGGAGACTTCCTTTTGGCGGAGATCCTTAGCCTTTTGGGTTTTTATTTTGATCTTATATACTTGTTTAGATATGTACATTCTCCACTGTATATGTATTTTATATTTCCTTCTCTTAGAGGTTATTTTGGAGAAATAGGACTTGTATATTGTCTTTTGGGTTGTCTTTTGGGATTTCCTTACTATATATGTATGTATATTGTATGCTCGGACCGGTTATCTTCGCAAGCCGAGTCCCGAGTCTTGATATATCTATTTTGGCACTCTTTTGTATATCTCTTCACTTTAGCTTGATCTCTAACTATTCATTTACATTAACGTTCGGAGTATTACGCTTTTCAATTTATCGGTTTTGATTTATCACTTTTCTTCAAAGGCTCCTAGTTATGAACATTTTTGCAATACTATACGTACTAAATTTTACTTTTAGATGTCGTAATACCATGCCACCTCTGTTTTATGACTTAAGTATAAGACTCTGTGTGGTAGGGTATTACAATAAGTACGAAGAACAAATCTGTCAAGTCATAATGGGAACAAGATTTAGTTATATACATAGTTGGATGGTAGCTAAGAATTTTCATAGCAAAAACTGGTACCAACCTGATTATTGATACAAATTTAGCCAAGGCTCGTGATATGACATACATCTTTCCTGATGCATGACAAAAATATCTGTTGAACAATTGATAAATCATCAACTTAAGTGGAGAAAATAGAAAGCATAAGAGTGAAACACCGTACAAATGCATCAAGAGTTGTATGTGCAGCAAATATAAGTTAAATATTACCTTAAATCAGCTAAACATCTTTCCATTCATTCTAGAATCTTATCTTCATCCTCTAGCTAGACAGCTGACAGTGAGATTCTTTTAAAAAAGCTTTAAATTTATTTCTAATCAATAAAATATCAATTGCTCAAAATCTAGTTTTAAGGTGCTAACAAAATACTAATAACAAATTAACACCCAAATTTTAGATAATGATTTAACAGGATGTGGATACTGATACATAAGCAACAATCATATGCTTAGTAAGTAGTTGGGCATAAAAAAGAATATATGATAAAACCAGTATTTTCTTTTAGGTTCCCTGAATAATATAAATGAACAAAAGTACATAAATAGTTATCATTTTTCATAGAAGTTCAAAAGATTTTTGGGAAAATAAAAATAAATTTTAAAAATAACACCAAATAAGTTCAAAACTTGTCATTTTGTGGCGGTTCCAAGCCCCCATAAAACGAACTGTGACAGTTTCTAAAACCTCTAAAATTGGAGGTGCCACAAGCTTATTTGTGGCAGTTTTAGAAAACAACCATGACATTATTTAGTGCGTAGCAAGCCAAAATAAGAGGTTCGTAGCAAGCCACATTACTAATCATATTAACTAACCATAACTATACAAATATAAGTAAATAATTGAAATATTAATACATTGATAGAGTATGATTCTTAGTGGTGGATTTACAAAATTCCAAGTACAAAACAAAGATATCCCAGCACGAAATTCTTAGTATAAATCAAACCAAAATCAGTTCAACCAAAAGCAAGATAATATTACACTAGCTAAGGTAACATTATCCTAGGATCATAACTATATGATAATCTTCCATAAATCAGTTTTACTAAGTAAGGTAACATGATCCTTCAACAAAAGACAGAATCAAATCTCAAATTCCAGCATTCAACACATCTATACAATGTCATTGTCTATTTTCCATTTTTTTTGTCTATTTTAAATTAAAAACTGCTCAAAAGCACTAATAAAAATATCAATTTAGAGTTTGAGAATGTTAGCATCTGCTAAATATAGGAGCATATCATTGTAGAATAAAATTGAATCATATACGGATTGTTGAAATTACACCTCTTCATCAATATAAATACATCCCATTTGATGTCTGGAACCACTATATCTTTGGCTTTTCTTTCCTGCATTGCAAATCTTAAGACGTTATGAAGAATATTCACACTAGACTGGAACAGCTATCAACATTAAGTTTATATTTGAATATTTACAAGAAAAAGGAGCTTAATCACAGATAACCTGCACTTCATACATAATTAAAATGAAAAAGAAAATAACTTATAAAAAAATTTCAAGGATACTCCAGGCCTACCTTGTAACCACAATCAAACCTTGATCGAACTATATCTTACTTGACTAAACAAACTCGATGAGCATAGAATCTTTTTTCTGTAGAAGGAAAATAGGGCAAATCAGTACATAAACAAAAATCAACTAAAAATTTTAAAAATGAAAAATAAATAAAAAATAATTTAGCAGCAACATATCCACCTTCAACCAAGAATGTGACATCAAAGACCTTTGAATTGTTAACACATTGCTTGATTAAGCACTCCTACATAAATATAAATAGATATTAATGCAAAGTTGTGGGCAAAAGGGTTTAAGTAATTACTTTACCTAGACCACAAGCATGACAACCACAGAACAAGAGACCTAAAAATTGTGAAATTGGCAAACACTAAAACACACTCCCCAGGACTACTTGAGTGGATCCAGTATCATGATTGTCTACAAACGTGACTGATCTTAAAGCCCACCATCCCATCACACTCGACGGCTTCCCTTGATCATCACGCAGACGCCAAAATTCTCCCTTCACAGCTTCTTGCACGCATATATATAATTGATACAAGTCCATCAACCAATCATGATCAACATGCATGAGATAAAGGGCATATGTGTAGGGGTGATAATCTGGAGAATTCCTTTTGTTGTGAAGTCAAATGCAGCTGAAAGCTGTCCAGTGCCATTAATCTAATTGATTATTTGCTGCCTATGGCTGTCTGTAATGCATCCATCATCATGCTATTATCAAGAGTTCAATTTCAATCCTCATTTATATTTTAATTTTAACAAGTACAGTAATGCATACACCCACCCTGGTTATAGTCCAAAGAAGAACCTCTAATTGCAAGAATCCTAGTACTCCCCTACATAGAACAATGGCTTTGTTGCTTAGATGTATTCTTTCACATATTTTGCTAAAATCCTGTGTATACGTGCCAAATAGTTCAATTATTAACAATACATAGTTGAATTAACCAAACAAGGTTGAATAAGTTATGCTTTTGCAAAATCAAAACAAAAATTCTCAAAGCTTACATTATGGTGCAGCCATCGTAGCGAACCAATATATCCTTTCTCACAAAGTCTTGGTGTGGTCAATATTGGGGACCCCCTGGAATATGGCGCCAGTCTTTCTGTTACCCTGAATATGGATGGAATGCAGATAGAGAGGTGAAATTAAAGATATTTTAATTTGTGATCGATATATTGGATCTCATTATGTAACTAATAATTAAGAAAGAAACATTGAATTGAAATATTACAAGTCCACCGGTATCTAAAGTGACAGCACGTTCATCCCAAGAGAGTGGGATTCCATCAAAACGGTTGTAGATTCCTCCACGTCCCTGGGTGGTGCCAACACGATGATTGATGACAATGTCAGCCATAGATCTGAGTTTATGTTGCTTCATCTTAGCAAGCAGAGCTTTCAAGTGATGCTCGGAGCCATAATTAGTGTTGATTGAGTGAAGGTTCTGTAGAGTGTAGCCTTGAGGTGAGAAGGAATGAGTTGGTGGTGGCAACCAAATGGAAGTGAATCCAGCTTTGGCTATCTCTCCAACTTTGTTCTTTAGACTCTCCTACCAATTGTACTTGTACAATTTCCAGTTGAATCCCTGCAAAGTGCAAACAAATTTCTTTCTTCTTAGCTTTTATCTTCTCTTTAATTTCAATGCTAGCTACCTCTTACTCTGTCTCTTCTATCTCCACGCTAATAAGCATACATATGTTTATATTATTCACTCTATTAACTATACCTGAAAGAGTATTTCCTTTCCATTCTATCAACTTATCTTATCTTTAAAACAAGAACATCTCTAACACATGCAGGAGTTTAAATATTAAGTTAAATAAGCTAATTTGGATTATTATTTTCCTAGTATTCCCAAGAAACAGAAATATAACATTTTAAAATTAACACTGAGTAAGAGAATTTAAATAAATTAATGCTTCTGGTAATTTATTACAGGAATGTATTATCTATTAATTGGTAGTTATCGAAGCATAACCATAATCTTAACTTGCACTTTTGCAGAATCACATCAAACATCAGATATACCTTAGAGTGCAAAATCCACGACAAAAATGAGTTCTAATGTAATAATTCCTAAACAATAATTAATATTAGGGGAATGAGGAGTAGAAGTTACCTTGACGGCAAGAAGTCAAAGTGCAAAGCACTCCCTTTCGCAACTTCATGCTCAAACGGCAACAGCTTCTGAACAAGGTCTTCTTCCGTCACAGAAAGAGCTTGGAGGTGCTGAACCAAAGCCGGAATAACTCCTCCTTCGACAATCACATTCACCACTTCTTCTGTAGGACACAACCACCGAAGGATTTACACCAAGAGACATGCATGACCGAATATACCAAAATCTGAAACGAAGGGAGCAACACGCTAGGAGATCGAGGAAGAGGAACGGATGATTTACCATTTTTAGCAAGATTGACGAGCGCGTGAGTGGCGTGCTTGGCGGTGGTTCGATCTAAATCCTTTCATGAGAAAGTGGAGTTGAAGATGGAAACCTGCTCCTGGTTGTTGGCAAGGATAGCGTTGCGGGAGTCGCCGGTTACTCTCCCTCTAATCTCAGACGCTACGGCCAGCTTGATGGTGTCCATAGCGAAGAGAAGAATACAGTGCGTAGATCTAGGATTTCTTTCTCACTCTTGCTCCTCTTTTGATTTTTTTGGACAAGTAGATTAGGGACTGACTATTTGTTTGGACAATTAGGCTTAGAAATTTAAACTATTAATTAATGGAGGTTTTATATTTTCCCATAAATAAAATACGTTACGGAGGTTTTCTAAAAATTCCACAAAAAATCCCCAAAATAAGCAGAAATCTTGTAGTGTAACACCAAAACTTAAAGCATGAAATGAAGTACATGTGGGAATATATTTATCTATTTCAATTAACTCATTTTAAAGTTGATGTCAAGTAAAGACAAGGAACTAAATAAGACCAAAAAAGAATTTATATAGTCAACTGCGAACCAACCTCTTCCCCAAAAGACCAGGGTTCATGATTGTTTGTGCCTTCTTCAAAATAACCTCTATAGAAGGAAAACAAGGAACCTTCACCCATCCACCTTCCAAAAATTCTAGGTGTTGCATTTCCAACAAATCCCCTAAAATCAAGACCAAAAAATGGCTGACCATTGAGTCCCTGAACACAGCAAATGCAAAAAATGAAGGGATGTAAAAAACTTAATGGATTTCAATATTTATGTTGTAAATACATAAATATCCAATAAACAATATTACCTTGCAAAACCATTGACACACTCAACAAAGACAAACTTCACAAAATAAATTTAGAATCACGCTGCAGAACTGCATCTTACTAGTATATAACTGAATCACATCCTACTTACATATATTGCCCACAAGTTTATTATAAAACATGCCTTAAAAACAATAGGTTCATTCATATCATTCCATATGCCATCAACACCATTGGAAATGAAATATTTAACTAGATTAGCCCATAGGATGGATATTCCAAAATGAAAAACCTAAAAAGGTTAAATTCGAGATGAGAACCCTCCACTAAGTTCAATTTATCAATTCCACTACCTGCAACATATCACTGGAACACTTACAGCATCAGAAAACTAGCTAGCATGTACCTTACACTACAAGAGAGACGGGACTTAGCAGCGGAAACTTGCCAGCGTTTCTCCAAAATGCCGCAAATCCACTGGGTTGCTGCGGTCCTTGTTGCGTAATCAGACTCCTCTCTAATTAATCGGATTTGGTGGCTGTTTATAGCCCCAACCGCAGCCAATCACCTTAGGGGAGGGGGCTTTGTTTCATTAAAATACCCCCAACCAAAATATTTCGGCACCATTAACCTTCACCCTTTTCGCCTGAACCCCAGCAGAGCAAAGGCGCCAATCACTGGTCTCCTTTCCCTGCCGTCGTGACTCTTCCCTCCGTCAGTTCCAGCCACCACATCCGTGTCGTCGTTCTTCCCCGTCACTGATCTCCTCCCTCCGCCTTGTAGCTCCCGCGTGCAAAGGTAAAGTGAAAGGGGTCGTCCAAGTCTTCTCCTTCCTCTGTGCACGTCCGTGATGCTGTTGGCAGTTGCCCCAACCATCTGTCCCGGTGTCGTCGTCGGCAACCTTCCCCCTTGCCCTTGCCTTGTTGTGTGTTGTCGATCGCCCCCTCTCCCCTCTTTCTGGTTCGTTCTTTTCCCTTGCCCCAATTTAATTTAAGTGGCTGTTGATAAACCTAATTTAACATTTTGATTTAATTTTCTCCCTATTTTTGAACCCTTAAGTCTTGATTACTTAGTGTTTATTTCTTTTAGAATCATATAGAAATCCGAAGCAATCATAATTTTGAATGAATGAACATCACCAAATATTGAAACACCAGTGACTTTAAGAAAAATTCAAACCGAATAAACTATTTCAGGAAGCTTGTAGTTGCCCAAGGAAACCTATCAATATTATAAAAACTAAAAGTTTTGAATATCATTCAGCAAGGATCTATACTTTCCATGAGAACTTTTGGCTTTAAAAGCATGTGAGGAATGATCCTTAAGGATAACGTAGGCATTAAACCCCTGAATTTTTGGCTCTTAATTGGTACCATGTAACACTACTCTTTCACATGCATCGATCATTGATGATAGTTAACACAATTTGCATTATGAGAAAGTATAGAGAACCAAGTTTTAGTTAGTTAATATTAGCCAATTTTAGAGTTTAAATTTATAATTTAGGAATTAAGAGTTTATGATTTAGGATCTACAATTTAAGATAAAACTAAATTTTAAAAAGTTGGTCCCTAGCATTACTCGTAACAATTTTAGCAACTAATAAACCAGACTACTGAAGATAATGCTAAGATTTACCATGTAACAGCATGGTCTAAGCTTCTAAAAATTAGCTTCTTTGCAATCCTAACTGAAGAGATAGAGCATTTGTATCAGTGTTGTCAAAACCGGACCAAACCGGCCGATCGGACTAGAAAACTGGTGAATCGGTGGCAGAACCAGTCTGGGCGAGCTCTCTAACCAAACAAGGAATCGAACCGAAATGACTTGGATTGATCCGGCCGGGTTTGATCAGAACCGGTAAACCAGCGTGTTTTATTTAACCTGGACCGGTTCGAACTCTTTTATTTTTTTTACCTGCACTTGAAATGACGTCGTTTCTAATTAAAATTAAAAAAAAAACTAAAGCTGCTGAAACCTAAAAGTGAAACCCTAGCCTCCATCGTGCATCACACCATCGCCTGTTTCCCTTCCCAAACTTTTTGGCCATGAGAGACCACCATGAGAGCTGAGAGATAGAGAGTTTGAGTCTCTGAGATAGAGAGTATGATAAAGACGGAGACTCGTTCAGCTTCAGCCAGCGCGGTAGCACCATCTCACCTAGCTCACTGTCGTCACAGGAGACAACCACACCAGTGCGCCACTCACCACCGCCAAGAAGCACCTCCATCGAAGATTCAAGTCACCTTCTGATATTGCTACTACTCGTCACCTACTGCCTCCTACTCGTCAGTCGTCACCTCCGATCTCCCTCTTCTCGGCTCGTGCCTTCATCCCTCTAGGGTCCAGGTATGTATTTTTAATTTTTTAATTTTTGAAGTTATTCAGGATATTAAATTTTCAATAATTTAGTACTGATTAATGATATTGATCATGTATGTTGGTTTTTGTTTGATTTCTGTTAGAATTTAGATTGTTGATTGTTCAACTTTTTGTAACATATTGTTGTTATATATGGCAGATGATAACATGAATACCTTCACATATGTTTTTCTGTTTGATCTCTCTTGTTTGTTGATTTATTTTTTTATTTTTGTTCAGTTTATTGATTATCCATTGTTGTTAGATTGTTGATTGTTGATTATCTGTTATAGTGTTATATATGTTGGTTGCTGTTGTATATTATTCTTAGTAGTTAGTGGATTGTTGTTATGCATTATTCTTGGAGATTAGTCATTTAGTCCTGGTTGATTAAGAATTTAGGATGGCTTTATCAAATACACCATCAGAAACAACAACATCTCAAGAACAAGGATCAACTCCTGATCCAACAATTGAAACCTAAAAAAATAGTAACAAAGAAAAAACTGATCCTGCATGGGGCCATTGTAAACAAGTTGTGGATAAAGGAAAAACTATTATGTTATGTATTTATTGCGAGAAGCTTATTAGGGGTGGAGGAATTAACCGGGTTAAGCATCATTTGGCTGGAAAAGGCGAAGATATTGAGGCATGTCGAAAGGTGCCAACTGTGGTGAGACACCAATTCAATCAAAACATTGAAGATCTTCGAACCAAGAAAAGGAAAACTCAAGAAGAATATGCAGAAAGTTATAATGCTTGTGATGAATTTGAAAGGGAATTTGATGAGATTGAACGTAATGAGATGCGACAACAACAAGCATCAAGAATTCCAGCACCTAGCTCTAGAAAGAGAGTTGGAAAACAACTCAAGGGATTACAATCCTTTTTTCCACCGGCAGCAACACTTGGAGCTCAACCAACTATCAAAAGTGTTCTCCAAAGCAAAGAAATTGTGGAAAAGTGTGATATTGCTATTGCAAGATTGATGATGGATGCCTCTCTGTCATTCAATGCGGTTAATTCAGCTTATTATCAGCCGATGATCGATGCTATTGCAAACATGGGTGCAGGGTATAAAGGGCCAAATTATCAAAGAGTTCGTGGATATTTGTTGAGTAAATTGGTTGAAGATGGAAAGAAGATGATTGAAGATTATCGTGTGATTTGGAAACAAATTGGATGTACTATCATGGCTGATGGATAGATTGATCGTTGTAGGCATACTTTAATTAATTTCTTGGTTTATTGCCCTAAAGGAACAGTTTTTCTAAAGTCAATTGATGCTTCTCATATCTCGAAAACTGCTGAGGCTTCATTTAAGTTGCTTAGGGATGTTGTGTTATTTGTTGGTCCTAAGAATGTTGTACATATAGTGACGGATAATGCTGCAAATTACGTTGCTGCTGGAAGGTTGTTGGAATCGGAGTTTCCTAGATTGTATTGGTCTCTTTCTGCGACACATTGTATTAATCTGATATTGCAGGATATTGGAAAGTTAGTGGAAGTGAGTGAAACTATGTCACAAGCTTCAATTATTACGAAGTTTATCTATAATCACTGCCATCCTTTGTACTTGATGAGAAAGTTCACAGGCGGACGAGAAATGCTTCATCCAGCTCCAACTCGATTCGCCACTAATTTCATTGCTTTGCAAAGTATTTTGGCTCAAAAGGATACATTGAGAGCTTGATAAACCACTATTTTATGATAAATCTTGTGCTTAAATAGAATGATTTTATCAACTCTTTACCTACTTATTCATATGAATTTGCATGGTTTTGTAATTTCTTCCTTATGATATGACATATGAGAAAACATGTTTTTTATGCTTTAAATTAATCACATTTAATTATCCTTTATTACCATTCGATGAAGTGATTTGTGTGTTGATTACTTTCAGGTTTTATAGGACAGGAATGACTTAAAGGATGGAAAGGAAACATACAAAAATAGAAGAAAAGCACAAATTAGAGTTTTGGAGAAACTGGCAGCGGCGCGTCCGCATGGACGACGCGAACGCGTGCTTAGCGCAAAAGAGAATCGACGCGAGCGTCTGGATGACGCGAATGCATGACCCACGAAATGCAACTAACGCGGACGCATGACTGACGCGACCGCATGGAAGAGCAACACTCCAGATGACGCGACCGGGTGACCCACGCGGACGCGTGACGTGCGCGATCTGCAGAATTTGCAGAAGTCGGCCCCAGCGACTTCTGGGCCCTTTTTGGCCCAGATCCAAGTCCAGAAAACACAGATTAAAGGATTATAAATGGAGGAATCCATCCATTCATGAGTAGATACTGGATTACATCAGAGAACATACATTCTTAGATAGATTTAGATGTAGTTTTTAGAGAGAGAGGTTCTCTCCTCTCTCTTCACTTTTAGGATTAGGATTCCTCTTAAAGGACTTAGGAATATTTTTATCTTCTTCATCACAGGTTCAATGTTCTTTGTATTTATTTTCTCTTTTATTTGTTTATGAACTTTTCATGTTAGGATTTTCTTAATTAATATAATTTGAGGTATTTCAGACTCATGATTGCTTTCTTCTATTTATTATATAAATAATTTAGATTTTTCCCTTTTGGCTTTGGTTGATTAATTGGTGACTCTTGAGTTGTCAAACTCATCGTGATTGATAATTGTTATCTTTTCTGATTAATTTAGATTCCTATAACTCTAGTCTTTCCTCAGGAGTTGACTAGGACTTTAGGTGTTAAATTAATTTGTCCACTTAACTGACCTTCATAGTTAGAGATTGACTTAGTGGTAGCAAAAATATAATTCTCATCACCATTGATAAGGATAAATAGGATAGGACTTCCAGTTTTCATACCTTGCCAAGAGATTTTTTCATTATTAATTTATTAATTCCTGCAATCCATTTCTCTTGTTAAAAACCTTTTCAAAACCCAAAAAATACTGTTTTCCATAACCAATAGTAAAACATACTTCCCTGCAATTCCTTGAGAAGATGACCCGAGGTTTGAATACTTCGGTTTATAAATTTATTGGGTTTGTTACTTGTGACAACCAAACATTTGTACTAAAGGATTTTCTGTTGGTTTAGAAGCTATACTTACAACGCGACTATTTTTATAAAATTCTTTACTAGCAAAAATCCTAACGTCAAAATGGCGCCGTTGCCGGGGAATTGCAAACGTGTTCCTTATTATTGGTTCTTGTAAATATTTTTCTTTTACTTGTTTATTTGTTTTTGTTTTCCCTTCTTATTTCTGATAATTACTATGAATTCTCACCCTTCTCGCTTCGAGTTTGGTTCTACTTTTGTTGAAAGGAATGGAAGCTATAACAGGACTATGCATCAAGGTCTAAGCAATCAAAGATGGATGGAGCAAAGAGGATCTGATCACCCCTTTAGGCAACAACACCCTCTTAGACATCATGGACAAAGACCATTCTATAATGCATACCAAGCTGATAGATATGGTGGACTCCCTTGTAGCTACCAAGAAGCCCCACCCTATGCTCAGAGACCATCCTCTCAACATAACTTCGAACCACCACACTCACAAGCCTCTTTTCACCATTCGCCACCTTATGACCCTTATCCGCCCCAACGCCAATCCAATTGCTCCCAAGAACCACAACTCCCCTATGCACCATGTCCATATCCATCAAGCCAAGAATCACAGGTTCGCTTCGAAGAATTAGTAGACCAATTTCATGCAACCCTTCATCGACTGGAGAAAATCAATTATCTTCCAAACGTTCGGACACTCAACAAACCCCCACGGCTTCATGTGGAGAATCTAATGAAGAACGTAGTATGAAGGAGACACTAGAAACTCCAGTAGACAGTATAGAGCATAACTTCGTACTAGAACAAGTAGAGGAAGCTGTCATTATAGAAAAAGAAGAGTTGGTTGAAGATTTAGGAGATGTCGAACCTCCGCCAGAATCCAGAGTTGTGAAGAATTCCGTCGAAGACGTTACAATTGATTCTAAGGAGGATAGTGCACAACCCCCAAAGCAGGTATCCTATGAGGAATTGGACGGAGTAACCCGAGACGCATGTCTCCTTGATGATAATGATCACAAGTCAAGTCTTCTTAGTAATGAACTTGCATCCGCAAGTAAATTCTTTGAGATGGAATAATATTCCCCAAGTAAATACGAAGATGATGCAGAGGTAGACTTTTCTCAACCTCCCAATTATGACTCAAATGATGAGGAAGATATCGAAGACTTTGATCAAGACATGGTTGAAATTGAAGAAGTTTACAAAGAGGTGGAAGAATTCACTGAAGACCATAAGGGAGTAGAGCTTGCAAAACCACTGGAAACACCTATCCCAAGGCCATTACCGCCCAATACAAACTTCAAGTGGGTAAAATCCTTAGCTTTTATCTTTACTTTTCCACTTGAATATGGTTTACTGGAAACAGATGGCCAGCTTAGGGCTCTTTGCGACTTTAAGAGTAAAAGGGAATTGACTCGAACTCAGAACTGGTATTGGAGATTCAATGAGGTTTCACACTTCAATTTGAGGCGCAAGGATTGGTGTCAAGCTCAATTGAAAGGATTTCGGAAGCTGTTTGGTCACTGCAGTGAGAATTCAGATTACTCACCACCCGACTAGAAAAATGCAGATCAAGACAAAGATGGGTGTAAAAGTAGAGTTTGGGATCCTGGAATCTATTCTAACATTCAACACCCCAGAAACCTGGAAACATGTTTGAAACTGCTCAAAGGCTTTACGTGCCTTGTTTGGGACCCCAGAGGATGCGGGCATTCCAAACACTGGTGGAGATTTCTGGACGAATTCAAGCACAAGCCACCATAACAGGAAGCTCATCAAATGTCCAACTTAAGGACTTTAACTAAATGTACTAGGTGGGAGACAACCCACCATGGTATGATCGTTCCTTCTCCATTCTACTCTGTTTTTGAATTTTGTTTGAACCTAAAATTTATGCATGACATTCATTGCATTTTTCATTTTGCATACTACATATAAAAAATAGAGAGAGCACGCGACGCGACAGCGTCGCTGACGCGTCCGCGTCACAAGTGCATTAGAAAGAAAAGGAAAGTGAACAGAAAGTCACGCTAAAGCATGGCTGGAGGCGTGCCTTTGGCAAAAATTGTTTCACACGACCGCGTGCCCTACGCGGTCGCGTCAGTTGCGAAAAATGCCTCCCATGCGTCCGCGTCACTCACGCGAACGCGTGATCTGGATATCGGCGTAAAGATCCAACGCCCAGAAATTTGGGCTAAGAATCGTGCGGCTAGTGTGTGTTTAGCACAAAACAACCCACGCGTGCGCGTCCCTGACGCGAACGCGTCACTTGCACAACACCCATCCCACGCGTAAGTGTGAGCGACGCGATCACGTCGCATGGATATTATGTCCCCCCTAAATTAAACAGAGAGTTGCACGGGAACGACGCTGGACCTATGCGTCTATCCCAAATTCTAGTGACGCGTTCGCGTGCTTCACGCCTCTGCGTCACCCATCTTTAACCCAACACACGTGATTGCGTTGACCACGCATCTGCGTCAACCCTATTTCACCCCAACTCACGCGAACCCTAACCCGTCGCGTCCCCAAACCCCAACCCCCTCTCCATACCCCTCTGCAACTCTCTCCCCTCAATCACTCTCTCACCCTCCTTCACCACTGCTCCCACCGCGGCCAACCTCGGACCGCCGCAGCCCACCTCCGCCGGCCACTCAAATCCTTATGCTCGAGTCATAAGTCAATGATATTACGGTGGTACGACTCTCAGGTGGATTTTTAATATATAAATAATTTCAAAAGGAGTATTAATCGAGAAGCCTGAAAAGAGTAGAAATAAAATCGCGAAGACGTATCACTCACGTTTCGACGACGAAAAGTTAAACTGTGAAGTCGAAAGCGATATACGGACAAGGCATAAAGGAGATTAAGAGATAGATAACGGATAGATATATATAACATAAGTAATAGCCACTAGTCGCAACCCGCGAAGTTTAGGCCGGCTAGGGTACAGTATGAAAGTAACTGACAACAGTATATCCTAATCTCTCCCAAAGGAAACACGAGAGCCTCTATAGGCAAGTTCAAAAGAGTTCAACACATAATATAATCTTTTCAAAACAAAGATGGAGAGATTCTAAGCAAAACACAAAGTAGAGAAAATAAAGATCTTCTCCGTCCCTCAGACGAACCACAACTCACTTCTGAGCACCTGGACCTGTATCTGAAAAACAAGAGATATATACGGAATGAGAACCCCGGGCCCATGGGTTCCCAGTACGGTAAAAGTGCCAAATAAATACAATGCACTGCAATAAAAACTCACTAAGCATCCTAAACTCCTTTTCACCAAGTATCCAGCCTAGATTCTCACTAATCCATAAATAGGCATCTATCGTAAGGGGATACTAAATCTAGTTCATGTTACACATGTTTCCCAACTCGCTGATTCTTCCACAAATCAGACTCAGTATCATAAGCAAAACCATCACCAGTTGTTCTGCCTCAGCAACTCTATATCAATACATCATACCCTCGCCTGGAGCTAGTGAAATCACATCACTGCGTCTACCCAGGGAGCTCAAATTATCTCATTCAATAATCATCATCATCATGCAATCGCATCATCAATTCATCTCATCGAGAACAGCCCTCAACATCCACCGACACCAACATGAGGGATCTCTCAGTTGTACAAACACAAGCAATACAGACAAGTAATACACAAATAAGGTACAAGTAGAACAAGTAGCACATAATCAAGTAACATAGCATATATGATGTAGAAATCCAAAACAAATAGGCAAACCCAAACAATTCAAACATATGCAAATGATGTATGCCTGCCCTATGGCCGATGATATCATCTGTCGGTTATATAGCCAACCCGACATGTCCTGGTAGCTAACAATTGGACACAAACACCCCTTGCGGAGCAAGTAGGTTTGAGCTACAACCCCCTTGCTACTACCCGCTCAACCCAGAGCCAGTGGAACAACCACTACTGCGGCTACTACCCAGGCGGGTGTTTAAAAGCTCAACCAGGAGCGAGTAGATTCACCACTACTGCCGCTACTACCCAAGCGTTCACAATCTCTGACCTGGAGCAAGTGGGACGAACCACAACCCTTGCTACTGCCCAGGTATCTTGAGAATTAACCCGGAGCAAGCAGGACGAACCATAACCCTTGCTACTGCCCAGGTATCTCAAACATATATTCATTCAATCTCAATTCATATTATCAATCCTCATTGTTATCAAATCTCAAACATTAACCTGGAGCAAGTGGGACGAACCCCAGCCCTTACTACTACCTAGCTATCAAAGTTACATTCATTCAAAACTCCATAAGTAACTCATTTATCATAAACATCCTTTTCCGCCTTATACCCGGAGCAAGTGGACAACGCCACTGCCTACTACCCAGGGTTACACATCACATTTCAACATTTTCCATTATTATCCATTTAACACATTCATTCATTAATCATATATGCATTTGTACTCAGTCATAATCAATAATGGCTTTGCCGTGACCCGGCAATAACTCAGCCATCCGGCTCATGGTTCAATCAAGAACCAGCCATTTATCAATAAATATAGCCCTTCGGCTCATGGCATACACGGTACTTCTACCGTCATCCTACATATCTCATATAATCATCGTTGATCATCATTGATCATAACTTTTCCCCATGCTTCACTCGCAAGTTACCACATCCCCTAGCTCCTTTCTCATTGCTAGGCATATCATAATGATTTAATACATAAGGGGTGAGATCGGAGGCTTAAAAGTATGAGATTTGGCTTTTAAAACTCAAAAATCAACTTTGGGATGAAAACAGAGCCACGCGCACGCGTACCTCACGCGCACGCGTGGATGGCCACAAAACTCATCGACGCGTATGCGTCATACACGCTAATGCGTGGATTGAAAAATACCCAAGCGACGCGCACGCGTCCACCACGCGAACGCGTGGGTGCTCTCGTGCCCCAGGCACAAAACAGGCACAGTTCAGGCACAACCCTCTGGAAAATGGCTGGCCATTGGGTGCAGCACATCGGCGTGCCCGCGCACACCACGCGCACACGTAGATGGCGTTTTCTGAAAGAACGGCGCGTACGCGCCAAGTGCGCCTACGCGCGAGGGGCCATTCTGCTAAAAATTTTCTAAGTTAAAAGCTGCAGAATTCACATATTCAACCCCCAATCTTCCAACGGACGTAACTTTCTCATTTTAAATCATTCTTCACCCGTTCTTCGAACGGCATGGACATCCCGGATCCAATTTCATTTCTAAATAGATTTGGCACAAAACAGAGATTCATAGTCCAAGTTATGTCTCGTCAAAGTATGCCCAAAAACCATGTTTTTCATACAAAACCACAAAGTGCCATTTTCAAAACAAGCCATTTTCAACTCTTTTCAAAATCAACCAAAACATGCCAATTTCAACCCTTTTTGAAACCAATCAAAATATACCAAAATCAACATCAAGCCTCCTCAACTCATACATTAACACTTTACCACGATTCACAAAACCACCATATGACCATTTTTACCCATTTCAAACAAATGGCTAAATTACAAACATATCAATATGCCATACATCCTTCCTCATCCCAATTTCCAATAATACTATTTCCAATCAACTATCATTATACATAATCAATATCATACTCACTATCACGTGGTTTCACCC
>NC_029778.3:59667991-59682460 GCF_000817695.3 Arachis duranensis
AAAGCATCAATAATCATACTCACATATATGACCACATAATATATCTCAACCAAAATCAAACATACCTCATCTATACAATTTAACCCAAAATTACCAATTTTCACACTTCAACTCCTCAAACCTCATTATTCAATAACCAACCCAATCATTCATATATTCATTATCTGAAATTTATCCAATCACTTGTGTCATCAAACAATGCACACATCAACTTACCTTCTTTACCTCTTTCCGGCCTCTGGCCCAAAATTCACGGCCTCCGGCCCAATTTCATAATTTAAAATGCATAAACCACAAATCAATACTCATTGCCCAAAACATCAAATTTTCAATACACCAAGCATACAAGGCAACACAATTCTCAACCCAATCATTAATTCACATTACATACCAACTATGCATATTAGCACCAACCATTTACACAATCCAAACTTAATCCTAGGGGCATCTAGCCTAGGAATTCTCATCACACCACACGGTACTTAAATGAAACCTAAACCGTACCTCTTGTAGCCAAACCAATTGAGCCTCTTCTTTGGAAGTCTCCACCAACCCTAGTTCCAAGCCTCACCAAAGCTCCTCAAGCAACATCAATCTCCCAATTATGCACCAAAATCATCAAATACACTAACATAACCAATATCACATACATACATCAACCTAGGGCTTATAAAAGTGACAAATCACAAGGGTTGGAGGGTTTCTTACCTTAACCCACTGAAGTTTGTGATGAATATCACCCATGGCTTATACTAGAGCACTCCTAAACAACCAAAATCACAAGGTTTCCTCAAAACCCAAACCAACTTCGAATTTGTAGAGGAAAATGAAAATTGGGAAGAGGACAGTGAATTAATCACCACAAAACATAAATATAATTGTAGAGGATGAGAAGAGCGACGCGTGGCCGCAAACGGCTCATCAATCGGAGCTCCGTAGCTCAAGTTATGGTGATTTGAAGATCAAAGAGAGTTAGGTTTTCTCTCTTCTCTTCTCTCTTCTCAATTCAGCGCCCAACACTCATTCTTTAGGGCAAAATGAGCTGAAATGCTCATAACTAATATTTATATATGTTGGGTCTTGGGCCCACTTAGGCCCGGTTCACTTATTTTTGTCCGTTGGCCCAATTTTGAACCAAAACCTTTAAGATTAGCACTCTAAATCGCACTTCAAATATTTCTACCTCCCCTAATTATAATTCCTCATTTCTTAATCTTATTTACTCATAGTCAATTTTCTCAGCTGCAGTACCAGACAGATCTCAGCTGGTACTTCCGGTCGAAATTTCACTGCGCTCTTTTACGCAGAAAATTATGTTTTCAGACTCGGAAAAATTCACTGAATCTAAATATCATATTTAAATCATCAAATTCCAATTGCCAAATCTTCCAACCATATTCGCTCCTACTTAACTTATTATTCAATTAATTTCGGTTAGACCGAGTATTACAATCCTCACCCCCTCTTCTCAACCATACCCCCCAACCCTCTACCATTCAACCCTACTGCAACCCTGCCACCGCCCCTGCTCCATCACCGCGCCGCCGCCGTTCACCCAGCGCCGCCGCATCAGCACCCCTCTGCCCTCATCCCTGTTCCATCTCATGGCGCTTTATGCACCAGATTCCGCCATTCTGCGATTTCTCCTTGCGATTCTCTAGTTCGTTTTCCAATTTTTGTTCTGAATAGGCTAGATAGAGATGCATGTTTGTAGTGGATTCTAAGTGGTTAGGTAGCTAGGATGTGGTTAGTGGATTTAGGCCTGATAATTGCACCATTCTTGTTATCTGTTTATCTATTCTGTATTTTTAATCTGGCTGTGATGTTAATACTGTTCATATGTTGTTCTTTAAAGTTTCATGATGCTGTTAGACTGTTCTTTACTACTCCTATTGTTTGTAACTATCTGCAGCAATTGTTAATCTCATATGAACTGTTTTTCTTGCTGTTTATTTCCCGGGAACATCCAATTTTTAGCCGGAATGCTGCCAAATTTTCTGCAAATTGTTTTCTTTTAGGAATTGGTTTTGGCTTTTCTCAATTTTGCACTACTCAACCAAACCAATTCTTGAATGCACGGGCCTGCTTCCTTATCCCTTTCGGCTTCCTGGTTAATAAATTACATTATTGATGATTTGATTTTAATTTTTTTTGCTACTTCTGTATCTATATGAATCATCATCAATACCTTGTTATCCCTGCTTGAACATGAGTGGATTATTCTTTTAATTTGTGAATTTTTGTTACCTAGGAGACCATTTTCATGCCACTCACTTTAACCTTCTTTTCACTAACTCACTTTTTAACCTTCTAACTTCCTCTTTACATCTTAACCATTTTAACTTTCAACACTTCTCCTTTATGTTTTCCTTTATCTACTTTAACTTTCTAACTAATGGCATGCTTACTGTTTTCCTAATTAACAAGATTTCTACATCTCATATATTCAACTCACTTTATGCTTTTACCCCTCTTTCATTCATCTTTTGCCTCTATGCTTATATTGCTGTCATCCCATTTGCCTACTTATTTTCCTGCTTTTATTCCCCAATTACATCTTGGAAATTCTATTTTTCAGGATGTCTGACTCTCAAGGCAGAAGAAAAGGCAAAGTCACCACTGGCAAAAGGAAAAGAGGCGAATCCTCTGTTTCCATCCTTGGCATGTTACATGATGATTCCTGGCAGGAGAAGGACTTTACCCCGCAGGAAAAGGCTGATCAGTTGGTACCTGCGGCTGACCCAGTTAAGTTTGCAAACAAATACTGTGAGCTGAAGTACCCGACTTTTGCCACATCCAAGAACCTATACCTGGAAAGGACACTCAAAATTCCAGAAGAACTCAAGCAGTACACTTCAGATCAGATCAAACAGAGAGGCTGGTTCTTCCTAGAGAGAAATTTGACTAAGATCAACTTATCCTAGGTCAAAGAATTCTACTGTAACTATTTTCTATCATCCCTGGATGCAGTACAGCTTAGAGGCAAGCAAGTTCTGGTTACTGAGGAAGCAATTGAGGACATCCTCCAGCTCCCTCCTAAATCAGATCAGCCAGATGGTTACCAGAAAGCTGAGGAGGATATGAGATTCATGAGGTTTGATTGGAATGCAGTGAAAAAGGGATATCACTCTTGATCCTACTGTTCCATGGGTCATGGGTAAGAGCATAGTGGTACCCAAGGAAATCAGACTCGTTTATCTAAATGATGAGGCTCGGCTATGGCAACAAATTCTGAATAACTACGTGATGCCGAGCACTCATGAGACGGAAGTGCCAGCTGCTATGATTACCCTCATCTGGTGTGTGATAACGGGTAAGGACTTATATCTACCCCGCTTCATCCGGCATTACATGACCAGAGTCCATGTTAGAGGCACCCTTCCCTTTCCATTCCTGATTACTCAGTTGGGTCGCCGAGCTGAGGTACCTTGGGAGGTTGCTGATGAAAAGCCACCCGCCACAGACTGCCAGAAGATCATCCTTCACAGTCGGAAGTTTCAAGCTTTGGGCTACTGACCTCCATTTCTCACTGACTCTGCTGAGGCAGCTACCTCTTCAGCTGCTCCTTCTGCCTTCACTGGCCCAGCACCACCCACTGCACCCCCACCTACTCCTGAGCCCGTCTACCTTCTGGTGCACCGACTCTTTGACCACTTAGACCAGATGGAGCGCCGTCACCAACAGCACTTTGAGAGGTCTGAACGTCACAACAAGCGACGTTATGAGAGGTCTGAGCGTCGCCACAAGCGGCGCTATGAGCACCTCAAGCTGATGATCCGATCTGGTGGCGACATCCCTTCCGAGCCCGACACGCCCTCCGACACATCTGAGGAGGAGGTGAGCGATCATGAGGAGGAGGCACCTACCCAGGCTGAGCAGAGAGGACCCGAGCATACTGTCCCGCATCCTGAGGAGCACCACCAGCTACAGGCCGCTGATCCAGACATTCCTATACAAACAGAGCCTCCGTTTCAGCAGACCGCTCCTCCTACACTCATAGAGACTGCAGACCCTCAGCCTACCACTGAGACATCGGCAGCCCATCCTTCCGGAGATGACACTTCTTCACACCCAGTTTGAGTGAGCATCGAGGACGATGCTATTATTTAAGTGTGGGGAGGTCGCCATCTCTGGCATATATATCTTTTGGTGAACTACTACAGACTCTTATCTTATTTTGTCCATTTTCTGTATTTTTGCACATTTCTCTCTTTTAATTTTGTTGTACTTTCTCATTCTGCACTTTGGGCTGTATATATCTTGGATATTTTAGCTTAAGTTGCATCTTAGTTTACTAGTTATATATTAAGTGGATTAATTAGCATAGTTTACCCTTTTTAGCATATGATAGTTGATTTGATTGAAAAATAAAAAGAGTAAGCTAGGAACCATAGTATAGTAAAACAATCCACACACTTTGTATATATAGCATTACATGTTAGTTAGTTAACAACATTTCTTCAAGGAGGAACACTAAAACTTTAAAGCCACCTTAAACATTGAGTTGAATGGAAACTCTTAATTTCTACTTGCATGACATACATAACTGATATATGATTTATGAGCTTGAGAACACACAGCCTGTGAGTTTTGAACTTAATTGTATGGTTGCATTCAAACCATAAATTTCATTTCTGTGTGTTTTGCCCTTCTTTTTTTTATTCTGGTGTTCTTTACTTTGTTTTAATCTATATGTCCAATTATAGAATATAGATGCATACCAAGAGATGATTGAGGCCATTGTTTTTATTTATACCCACTTGTCCCAAATAAACCTACCTTTTATGCCATCCTTGTTAGACTCCTTGAGCTTTTTAGTCCCCCTTCATTTTATAACCACATTACCAGCCTTAAGCAGAAAAACAAAATAAAAAAATCCCAAGTTGAATTCTTGGTTAGCTTAAGATAGATAGTGTGTAAAAATTTAAGTGTGGAAAATTTTATGGGAACATGGAATGATAGAAAAAAAAGTAGGGAATTAAATTGAATAAGTTATTTGAAAATTTGGGAAGCATGCTCATGTGAAATCAAAATAATTAAGTTACCATGTGCATTTAAAAAAAAAGAATTAAAAAAATTTAAATAAGGGAATACAAAAATTATCCCGAATCAATGCATATGGGACAAAAGTAAAAAATAAAATGCATGAGCATGTAACACAAAAGTGGACAAATTTGGGTAGCTAGGTAAAGCATTTTAAATTATATAAAGTATGTATATGTTAGGTGAGATCTTAGACTAATCAAGGATTCACTTATTAGCTCACTTAGCATTATACATATACCCTTACCTTCACCCTGGCCCCATTACAACCTTGAAAAGACCTCATGATTTTTGTATGTCTATATTCCATATTTGTTAATTGATTAGATAAAGAACAAAGTTATAGAAAGTAAGGATAGAAAGAAGAATAGAGTGATTAACCCAAATAAACACTGAGTGACTAGAGAGTAAACACAAATTCCAGTGAGGGTTCAATAGCTCATTCCCATATGTCCATGTTTAATTATTGATTGTCTTGCAAGTTATGAACTATCTTAACTCAACTCAATTGTAATTGTACTTTAATATAATTTGGCCTTAATTTTACATACATGATTCCTTGAAGATATGAATTAATTTGACTACATGTATGCTTTATATATAGGTGAATAATAACTAGAATTGCATGACTCATTTAGGTAGTTGCATTTAGAGTAGATTGCATTGCATATGATTCCACCATTTTTCCTTTACTCTTTTCTATTGGATTTAGCATGAGGACATGCTAATGTTTAAGTGTGGGGAGGTTGATAAATCACTTTTTTATGATAAATCTTATGCTTAAATTAAATGATTTTATCAACTCTTCACCTACTTATTCATATGAATTTGCATGGTTTTGCAATTCCTTCCTTATGATATGACATATGAGAAAACATGTTTTTTATGCTTTAAATTAATCAAATTTAATTATCTTTTATTACCATTCGATGCCGTGATTTGTGTGTTGAGTACTTTTAGGTTTTATAGGGCAGGAATGACTTAAAGGATGGAAAGGAAACATACAAAAATAGAAGGAAGCACAAATTGGAGTTTTGGAGAAACTGGCAGCGACGAGTCCGCATGGACGACGTGAACGCGTGCTTAGCGCAAAAGAGAATTGACGCGAGCACCTGGATGACGCGAACGTGTGACCCATGAAACGCAACTAACGCGGACGCATGACTGACGTGACCGCGTGGAAGAGAAACACTCCAGATGACGCGACCGTGTGACCCACGCGGACGCGTGACGTGCACGATCTGCAGAATTTACAGAAGTCGGCCCCAGCGACTTCTGGGCCCTTTTTGGCCCAGATCCAAGCCCAGAAAACACAGATTAAAGGATTATAAATGGAGGAATCCATCCATTCATGAGTAGATACTGGATTACATCAGAGAACATACATTCTTAGATAGATTTAGATGTAGTTTTTACAGAGAGGTTCTCGCCTCTCTCTTTTCTCTTAGGATTAGGATTCCTCTTAAAGGACTTAGGAATATTTTTATCTTCTTCATCACAGGTTCAATGTTCTTTTTATTTATTTTCTCTTTTATTTGTTTATGAACTTTTCATGTTAGAATTTTCTTAATTAATATAATTTGAGGTATTTCAGACTCATGATTGCTTTCTTCTATTTATTATATAAATAATTTAGATTTTTCCCTTTTAGCTTTGGTTGATTAATTGGTAACTCTTGAGTTGTCAAACTCATCGTGATTGATAATTGTTATCTTTGCTGATTAATTTAGATTTCTATAACTCTTGTCTTTCCTTAGGAGTTGACTAGGACTTTAGGTGTTAAATTAATTTGTCCACTTAACTGACCTTTATAGTTAGAGGTTGACTTAGTGGTAGCAAAAATATAATTCTCATTACCATTGATAAGGATAACTAGGATAGGACTTCCAGTTTTCATACCTTGCCAAGAGATTTCTTCATTATTAACTTATTAATTCCTGCAATCCATTTCTCTTGTTCAAAACCTTTTCAAAACCCAAAAAATACTGTTTTCCATAACCAATAGTAAAACATACTTCCCTGCAATTCCTTGAGAAGACGACCCGAGGTTTGAATACTTCGATTTATAAATTTATTGGATTTGTTACTTGTGATAACCAAACGTTTGTACGAAAGGATTTTCTATTGGTTTAGAAGCTATACTTACAACGCGACTATTTTTATAAAATTCTTTACTAGCAAAAATCCTAATGTCAGAGCTATGGTGACATCTAGAGAATGGACAAGTTCAACTTACTCTAAAGAAGTCAAAGCTAAAAAGTTTGTGGATCAAGTCTTAGATTCTAAATTTTGGAATCAATGCACTAATATTGTTAAGCTTATTGAGCCACTTGTTCGTATATTGTGTATTGTGGATAGTGAAGATAGAGCTGCAATGGGTTTCCTTTATCAAGCTATGTATAAGGCTAGGGAAGAGATGGTAAAGAGGTTTCAAAAAAGAAAGAGGGTTGTTGATCCTTATTTGAAGATTTTAGATTCACGTTGGGATTCACAACTTAAAAGAAACCTTCATGCTGCTAGTTGTTGGTTAAATCCAGCTTTTCAATTTAATTCTGCAGAATTTGACAAGCACAAAGAAACAACTTCTGGCCTACGAGATGTGATTGAGAGATATGCATACGGTGATGCTGATTTGAATACTAAATTGACAAGTGAGAAAAGAATCTTTAAGAATACTGAAGGAGACTTTGGAAGACAGTCTGCAATACGTGAGCGAAGCACAGTGATGCCTGGTAAATTTTTTATTAAAATTAGTCTTTTATGATTGTGATATGTTTAAGATTTGATTTTTATGATTGTGATTATTTTCTTTTTATGTTAAGATCAATGGTGGGACTCTTATGGATGTGGAGCACGAAACCTGCAAAAGTTAGCAATTCGTGTTTTGAGTCAAACTTGTAGTTCTTCAAGTTGTGAGCGTAACTAGAGTATTTTCGAACACATTCACTCAAAGAAAAGGAATCAGTTAGAGCACCAAAAGCTTAATGATCTTGTTTATGTTCATTACAACTTAAGGCTACAACATAGGTACTTTTTATTATTCCTTCTTGAAGGCATTATTTTAAATTTTTAGTCATAATAAGAATAATTGAGTTAATTGATAATATAGGAACCGAATGAGAAAGCAAAGTTTTGATCCAATTTGTCTTGATGAATTTGAGGATCCTTCGAATTGGATAATGGAAGATTCACCACCATTTTTAACTCCTGAAGAAGTTGATGCTTTACGAATGATCTTGCAAATATGTCTCTTCAATCAGCTTTATATGATTTGGGTATGTATTTGTTAGGGATGATTTTGTAATGCTTTAACCAAATGTTTTGCCTTATTATTGATTATGATTTGTGAAACATTATTGAAATGCTAGATGAATTGAATCTGGAAGATGATCAAGATGATGAAGCTAATAATATTTTTGCAGAAAATGCAAATCAAAATGAAACCAATCAGGATGTAGCTCCAGATTTGTCAGATGAAAAAAGATATCCAGACTTTGAAATTACTCCATGGATATAATCCATGAATTGTTATTTTCATTGTGTTAAATTGAGTTGTTTATATAATAGACTAATAGTACTAACAAATTTTATGTTTATTTTCGTATTACTTATTTTTAGGATTTGAGACATAATGTTTATTAAAATGTTATTGGAGATATATTGTTTAACTGTTAATTTTTAAGTTTTTAGCTATTTTATATGTTTTATTTATGTGAGACCGGGTTAACCGGTTTAACCAGTAATTTACCGGTTGAACCAATGATCCAGTGACCCAGTAGTCTGACCAGTTCGATCACCAGTTCGGTTCTGACAACCATGATTTGTATTAACCATTTCTTGATGTAGACGTGTGTGTAAATTTTGTTACACCATAGCATTTGGCATGAATTTTGACCAATTTATTTTAGATTTGGTGGTGCATGGTTAATTAATTAATTCACTGCAAAAGCAAAACAAATAGTATAACACACATTTGTGAGAATAAGAAGTGATTTAAGAGTGAGCATTGAGCAAATTCACAAGCCATTGGTTTGATGTTGATGACACATAGCCATGCTGGCAGTTCACCCAAACATATCTGCCGCTGAGATCCACGGTTAGATTCACCGTCACAAGTGGTGTTCATTGCTTGATTTGGGTTACATATTGGGGTGTGGACAATGATATATCTTTGGTTACAGGAACAACAAGTGCTTTTGGTCTGAATGAGATTTTTGCTGTGGCAGAATAAATGAATAATAGAAGAAAGGAACCAAGAGAGAGGATTACTCTAATTGAGAGAATCACGTTACTTTGGGAAATAAAACAAGCATGTAATAGGATAAGGTAGGCCTGGTATGATGAATTGATGGTTAAGGAAAGTTAAGCTACCGTAAGTATAGTTTACTTGGATGAGGAACCTTATTCATATAATCAGTTTACTTTGATAAAAAAAAAGTGAATATGGTTGTTAATAATCTTATTTATTTTCACTTAATAAATGATACTCCATGTTTTAACTGCTATTGTTGTGAATGGCTTGCAATCCTGAGATATTACTTAGGATCAATTGTTCCTCATGCCATGAAATACTCGTTCCCACCCTCCCACTTGTGATCTCATTTAGATAATTTACATTAGGCACATTCTTGTTTCTATTTGGTCCTTAGTTCATTACAAAGCAACTTAACGGTTTCAATTTAGCTCTAGATATTTTTTGGAGTAACATTCTAAATTTGTCTTAACGTAAATTTATCTATGTATTCTTTTTGTTTGTCTTCAAGTAGGTTCTGTGACGAGCGGATATCTCGGAGATTTGAGAAAAATTATTTGGGATGTGTCCCTGTACCTTCAACTGTAACATATATTTCATTTGTCTCACTAAGGTCTATTTTCTTAACTTATAATTTTTCATATTAAAGTTATAATTGGCAGAAATACAAGAATTTTAAGACTATGATTTTAATCACTTTTGGAGATAAGACATCACTGCAATAAGTATCATAAAAATGTGAACATCACATGTATGTGTCCCAAATTTCTAAGCTTTAATATGCAACTTGCCTTGCCTTGTAACTGGTGCTACTTTCCAAAAATATTGGATTGTGATAAAGTGATAGCTTACATGTGTATATAACTTGTTAATGAGAGAATATATGCAGTTGAGTTAATGAGATTTCATAGTTGGGTTATTTTTTTTAAATAAATATGCCTGCGCCATTAACCTTCACCTTTTTTTTCGGTGCTATTAGTGATCTTGAACTCCATTTTCTGACTATGATTAACAAATTTTGTTCACATAGAAGTTTTAATCACAATATTCCGAACTTTTTACATCTACTAGTTCATACATATTGTGCAAGCATCAAACATCTACAAGTTTCGAATGGAGACCTCCTACTTTCAATTTATGTGGCATATCAAAGGATGTATATGAAATGAAACTGAATCATATAATAACTATAAAAGCGTAGCCTATATGTAACATTCACACACAAAGATCATGAAATTTTCAATAAAGACTTTGGGATCAAACCTTAATTTATTCCGAACCTCAATTTACATATCTGAAATCCCAGGATCTTATCCAACAGGATAAACATGCTATGTCAGGCCTATTTGTCATAAATTCAATGAACATTTCAGTTTTGTTTTTCTTTTATTTTGTTATGATAAGTTGATGTGTTACAAAATTCATTTGATAGGTGAACTTATTGGAATTCATTAAATGTGGAATCATCAGGGGGCTCCGAATGCTTTCTCTTGTTCTCGGATCTGAAATTATTAAAGCATCTGTTGCTGATATTGCTTCTAGCTACCCTAATTTAGAATTTCTTGATCTCAGTGGGTATGTATCGTACCTATTTTAATTCATTCACCTTGTTAACAAGCTTCAGATGAAACTCAATGCATACAAAAATTTACAGTGAAACTCAATACAATATTTAATTGTAGTTTGCCTCCCCCTTCTCTTCAATTTTCTTACACTTCTGGAACATATTCTAATGATTATCCTTCATCACAGATCTGGCATAAGTGACAATGACATAGGAATAATTTGCAATGTGTTTTTTGAAACACTGTCAAGACTATTTCTTGCCCTTTGTCCTAATGTGACTTCCAATTAATTTCCTCTTATAAGTTAATTTACTTCACAAAACTCTAGTACTTGCTTGAATTTCTGCTTACTAATCTCTTCTAATATTTTTCAGGTGGCATTTGAAAGTGATGTGATCTCACTCTTCCAAGATACTAAGATGGTTGATGGATGAAGAAGAACAAGGTAAAGGAGACTACCAAACAAAAATCCAGTTTTTGATTGTTGAAATGTCTCGTGAGTGTCTATATTCTACCTTGGTTTTTGTTTGATTTTTATGTCTAGCAAGAACATGCTGTTCTGGTTTGTTAGTTTTCTATAAGCATTAACTAACTTATAATTTATCTTCTTTGTGCAGGCGTTACTGACATAGACACCAGTGGCATCCATGCCCTTGAAGAGTTACACATAAGTCTTGATAAGAGAGATGTTGAGGTAACCAAAGTATATATTATGGTTGCTATATGAAATAAATGAAATCAATAATAATTCAAGCTGATCATATTATCATGGACAACTAGTATTTTACCACAATGAGTTTCTTTAATTTTTCTTTGTTTGGACACAGCTTGTTCTGACAAATCCTGGTCTAGTTGTTGAATCTTCATTTGAGGGAATTGAATACATTTGGTATATTTAATTTGAAAATTTTCTAATTGAATGACTTCTTATATCCTTTTTTTTAATTAAATTAGTTCTTTTGGCTTTGTATCGTTGGATGATTGATGGAAACAATTTGCAGGTCTAATCGAGGACTAACTACTGATGGAGAACTTGGTGTCGATATAAGTGCTCCTGGTGTTGCATCAATTAAAAGCTTTACTAAATTTGATCAAAGCAACAACTAAAAGCTTTGATCCAGCTAATAGAATTTTCTTAATATAGTAGTTTTGTATTGTTCAATATTTTTTGAATAAATAATTTACAAATAAATATTTTTTAGTTACGTTTTGGAATTATCCACAAATTTAATAGTTTATTTAGTGTTTTTTTATGTTAATATCTCAAATTTAATAAATATAATGTAGAGAAAATAGGTTATAGTAATGAAAAATGGTATAAAACTACTATAGTTGGTCCATTTTTTTTAGCTTGTGTATGAAATTGCGGCGATTCGACACCGTTGCAATTTTTTTTTCAAAAAACTAACATAAATCTGTGGTAGTTTTAAAACCACTGCAGTTTTTTTTAAATCCATTAAAAAATAGTTACGGTTCTGCAACCGCCGCAAAATTGTAAACCTAATTTGCGGCGGTTGTGCCAGCGGTTTATTAAAACCGGCGCAAAATCAAATCACCACCTCCTAATAGGCAACGCTTGTAAACCGCTGAAATTTTGTTTCGCAGCGGTTTAAAACTGCCGCAAATTCCTAAATAAACCGCCGCTATTCAGCGTGTCTCTTGTAGTGTTATTATAATGACATTAGTAAAATCTGAACCATAAATGAGGCTTTTATGCCTTCTACCTGGCAACTCCCTTCCTCGTCTATATGACAGTACCGGATCAACAACTAGCCGATTACTAAGGTTCTGTAATAAGTAGCATGGCATGCCATTAAGATAATAACTTATAGATTGATTAGACCCTAAATTTAAAATTTAAAATACAATCCTTGCATGATAAATTCGTAGATATCTTAAAAATTATCAACCACTCTACCAGTTATTGATTAAGACAAACTTCTGTTGAAATTGGCCTAATATATAGATTTTGGACTATCCTACTCCAATATCGTAGCCAATTAGAAACATTAATGTTTTACCGTGGACCATAAAAAACATAGATCCTGTATAAACAAACCTATCTACCTTCCAACAATGCCATCACATAATAAACTATAGGCAGGTTTGTTCTACCTATTAGCTCTACTCGATTATTTTGTTTGATAAACCACCACATTCTTGAACTAACAATGACAATATTCCAAATTCCAGTGAAAAATCTAGCATGGAAAAGAAGGACCATTAATTTAGTTACTTTCATTACTCTATAGCAGTTGCATTATACAGAGGCAGAGTCACCAAAAATTGGTGTTGTTTCTAACCACGGATCTGAGGGGGGTGGGGGAGATGAAAACATGAAGAAGGATCAATTTTAATGAGTGTGAATGTTTAAAGGATGATGGACGGTGATCGGCGATGGTAAGGTCTACGGTGGTGGTCGGTGAGGGAGGTGGTCGGCGAGGGAGGGAAGGGTGTGAGGAGTTTCTCTCTTTTGGTTACTTGAGTTAGGGAACAAAATTTCTGACTAAATTAAGACGAGACAAAAAAAAATATAATAAAGAATTAGCGACAATATTGACAATGACCACTATTGATTTAGAGAAAATAGAATTAAAAGAATAAAAAGATAATAATTTAACGACAATAATAATAATTGTCAGTATAATATGTAGTAATAATGGCAATTATATAATTGCCATAATAACATAGCTTAAATAAAAGAAATAGTGGCTATTATATTATGGCCACTAAAAGTTTGTCGCTAAAATAAATTTTTCTTATAATAATATATAGTAGTATTATTTATTTGTCCTTATTAGTTTGTTAAATTTACCCCTACTATATTAGAGGAATATAATATAAATTTTTTTTATTAAATTTGACTTTATATATAAAATTATTTTGTTAATCAAATTGATCTCATAAAATTACTTTATTAAAACTCAATTATTTTATTAATTAGTTAATATAGACATAGTTTTTAGATCTTAAGTTCCAACATTTATTTTATAAAAGTAAATATTTTTATATACCTTACTTAAATTTAAGATATTTTTAGTACGACAACAAAAAAATAATCTGATTATTTTAATTATATCTATTATTTTTTTAATTTAACTTTTGGCACCTAATAATCAACTTGATAACTTTTTATCAGGTGTACGAGCAATCTAAATATCAATAATCAAACTTAAATTGGATTTAATTTGTGTTCATTTCTTATTTTTTGAAGTTAGAAAAGATATGTTTATATGTTGATATTTTTCTTTTAAAGTTATCTTTAATTTTGACCATCATAGATAAAAGAATTCTTTGCTATGAATATTATAATAAAAAAATTAATTTTGTGATTGTATGAAAATATTTAAATAATTGTTTAATAGCATATATAAAAAGAGGGATTATGCTCTTTGAAAATTAAGAGTAGATTGATAAAATAATTTGAATGAGGATAACAAACTCATGTTATGAAAATTATAAATTCAATGGTGATTGAGATTTTATTTTTTTTACTTTAAAAGATATTTTTCTTAAAATGAAAGTGTTTGATTAAATTAACAGTAAAATTATCCTATATTTTTAAAATATAAAAAATAGATAAATTTTAAATAATATTTTATTATTTTA
>NC_029778.3:59682567-59682919 GCF_000817695.3 Arachis duranensis
AGATATATTAGTCAAATAATTTTAAAATTAATTATATTTTATAATAATAAAAAAATATCATTATAATATATATACAGTACTTGTCTCTTCTATTAAAAATTTTTGGATCTGTGAATAGCCATAAAGAATAGAGTAGGTATAAGCTAGCATTAAAAGTGAAGATCAAGACTCAGTTCAAGATTAGAAATAACTAACTAATTATATTTAGTAGCTAACCTGGAAAGTAGGTAAAGTTGTTAAGTTCACTGTTATATATAATAGCACTCATATAGGCTTGTGTAATTAGAATTCTAAATACAATTTCATTTCATGCATATTTTTTCTTTCAATTTCTTTCATTATCTTATTCTAG
>NC_029778.3:59683002-59698394 GCF_000817695.3 Arachis duranensis
TTTTATGATATTCTAAATTGTTTGAATTTGCCTTATTTGAACCTTAAAATAAAAAATTCATCATAGCGTATTTCTCATTAGAAAAAAAAGAAATAAAATACGCTTCCAGCGATATTTTTTTTTTATAAAAATAAAAAATACAAAAAGAGAATTTTTCGTCAAGTGAAAATTCAAGTATAGTCGACTTCACTTAAAATTGATGGTTGAAAGCTGTTAGATGAAAATTTAGTCAAATCAGTTAAATTATCTAACGGCTCTCAGTTATCAACTTCACCTGAAGTCGACTACACCTGAATTTTCACCTTTAAAGAATTGTATTTTCGGTAAACGTCTCCTGCAAAATTTCTTTCCCCCTGTATTCTTAAAAATCATCTATAGTGCACATTATTAGACTAGACATTTCACCTAAAATAGGGCCTCATTCAAACCTTTTAGAATTGGAACTGTTCCAGATCAATGTTCCAATAAATCAATGAAATGATAAATTAAATGGCCCTACACGGCAATACTCTAAGAGCAAGTAGTACTTGAGTTCATTGGCATGCTTATCCCATTATTCATCAATGACAGAAACAACAAATTCTTTCACGTGAAGAAGCAAAAGTACTTTGCCCCGCGAAATTCTATATCTTATTACTATTATTTATATATTTATATATATCCAGCCTCAAATTGACGGTCCACGAGCTAATGTAGACTTCTTCGTTGCCGGTTTCCATGCAACTAACATCCTGTTTTATATTTTATTTATTTATTTAACATTTAAGAGTAAATACTATTTTCAATTCTCAGACCACTTGTTTGAAATATAAAGTATTTTTACAATTTAAAAATTCAATAATCGATTTCTAAGTATTTAAGTAATTAGTGGCCTTTAATATATTAGTAGAGTACCATGTACAGGAGTAATAAAAACTGCTTAAAGTAATTACTTAAATAGTTAAGATCCGATTAAGTAAAATTCTAGTCTGGATCATCTATTTTTACTGCACATATTTTGCTTTTTAATTTATTAAATTTTTAAATAAATTAAATATTACTCTCTCCACTCCAATTAACTAGGCGATTATATCCACCACTTTGACAAAATTATATATGCAAGAAATGAATGTATTTAAATATAAATTATTTCTACATATATTAGTTCTTTTAATATATTATTTGGTCAAAATAAACAATTATATTTAGAAGCCACGCACAAGATTAACTTTTGAACTTTTGTGAATTAACGTGTGTTTTTAACTTTTGTAAATTGAAGAAAAGGATAGAGGAGAAGGTGAAGTGCTCAGTACGTACTACGTAGAAGCTACTAAAATACTACTAAAATACTCGCATGCAATAAACGTGCAATTTGCAAGAATTTACACGTCAAAATTTACATGAATGTCCAATGTTGCGTACTTTTCAAAGTCAAGTTTCTATCAAATACTCATTGTCCTTTTGTCTTATCATCATCATGAATAAGTTTTAGAGCAATGCTAGGGCCAGCAATTTTTGTGATTGTTAGTCATCAACTAGCCATCAATAATAATTTGATGGTGTGAGATTGGTGTGAGATTTCATCCAATGGCTCACCTTCCTCTGCTGGTTACATGCTGGCCAGCCCCCTAGACTTTTCCTAAGCTTTAATATTATTTATTCCAAACTATAGTTACATACTGTAATGGTAGTTAGGACTTTTGGCATATATATAATTCTATCTATATTCTCTTTTTTAGATATTTTTTTTAATATATGTACTTTATTTTTGTACTTATTTTATCCTCTCTAAAAACTCTCATTAAGATCCAATGTGTTCATCCATTTTTATGTGTTTATCAAGAATCCAAATTTACATTATTATTGAACCTTAACATGATATCTAGAGTATAAATTGATCCATCGCGTTAACAATTTTTTCTGTCACCGCAAACAAATTTTTTTTAGTCCCAAATTTGAATCTGAAACTACCAAAGCTTTTGGAACAATTTTTGCCAAGAATGAAGAATGGATTTAACAAGATAATAATTTGAGCTTATAGATTCTAACTGTCATCGATTCCTCTTTGAAGAATATCATAGTGCATTGCTCGTCCTCTCTGAAATTCTGACAAAAACTTTAACACTATTCGGATCTACAAAGACAAAAATAAAAAATTTTCGCAAATCAACTCAAACATATTAAGAAAAAAATCTTTCTATCAACGATTACCTTTCTAAAATCAAGAATCTAGTTGCATTATTGACTGTCACAGGTTACAATCTTTCTAACGAAGACCATCTTGAAGCGATTTCTAAAGGTTGCCTTGAGGAATTTTCAAGTTATATCTCTTTAATCCAAGTGAAACCAGAACTATTTAGTATCGGTGCAGTTGAACATCTACTCACCTCTCATGAAGACACCATAAAAAAGTTCAAACAATTATCACTCACTTTGGCCCAAGCTAATTTGGCACAAAATTTCCCTTTTAATCAACCCTTTTTTGGGCATAGCTTGGAGGTACAAGAGATACAAGAGGAGGCTGTTCTAATCGTGGTGGAAGGTTCAATTGGGGCTCTTCACGCTCTTAGTGTCAATTGTGAGGTCGTTTAGGACATGTAGTGCGAAATTGTCACTACCGGTTTGATACACAGTTTCAAGGTCGAAATGCGCCATTTCGACTACCAACTATGATTCCATATGTGAATTCCATGCCACCACCTCCATCATCCGCGTTTCATCAACTAAGGGCTTACTTCCCCAACCCTTCATCCATCACTGATTCACCATATGGTACCCTGACTCTGGGAATGGTGCACGAAATTGGCTCTGCAAAATTCGCATAGACAGACCGATAAGTATACTAGGTCATCCAAGTAATACCTGAGGTGAGTCAGGGTCGATCCCACAAGAATTGTTGGTTTAAGCAAGCAGTGGACACCTTGTAGATCTTAGTTAGGCGGATAGAAAATGATAAGTTGTCACGGAAAAAAGCATAAAACAAAATAATTAAATAAAACATTACTAATGAGACATGAATTCAATGGTGATAGAATGGTTGAGACTTCGGAGATGCTTTGTCTTTCCGGATTAACTTTTCTTATTGTATTCTTCAATAACCTTCTGATTCCTTCAATGGCAGTTGTAAGTGATTAACTCATGTCCTCTCATCAAGTTAACTTCGTCTACTGCAGCAATCCTCCATGTTGAGATGACTTATGTCCTCTCATCAAGCCACCTCTAGGTTTCTCACTGTAGCAGAAGATGAAGCTCTAAGCAGTCCAGTCTCCTTCACAATTCTACTCAAGGTGCCACAGATAAGGCAGATCTTCCGGATCAGAAAGTGTCACTTCTCTGACTCTAGCCTTAATGCCACGAAGACCTCACGCATCCATAGTCAATGGGATTATATGTCACATATCCAAAGTTGTTCAGATGCTCTATTGGAATCCACAATGCAATCTCTAGCTTTAGTTCAATGCTATTCGGGTCAGGAATCGCACGGAACCCATATAGAACAAGGGTGATTATCACAGGCCACCCTCAATTCACAAGATAAAGAACGAGGTTACATAAGAAAACAGAATCAGACATATTGAATAAAAACAGTAATATTATTAATCCATGAAACTCAGCAGAGGAGGTTAGTGACTCATGCTGATAGAAAAATACAATGAAAGGTTCGAATAGGCAAGAGTTTTTAACAAGGGTGAACTCTTGTATATATATACTAATCTAATCACTACAAGAAAAAAGGCCTATGGCCACACTTTTTTTTGCCACGCTTTTATGAACTCTTGTATATATATACTAATCTAATATGACTAAGGATTGCAGAAATAAGAAAAACTAAGTTAATAGTGTGAAAATTCACTTATGGGGCCCACTTGGTGAGTGTTTGGACTGAGGATGAGTGTCTTCCACATGCTAGTGTCCCTTAGTGGTGTTGAACGCTGGGTAGGGACCCCCTTTTGGGCATTGAACTCCAGTTGCTCCCCTGTGGGCGCTGGACACCAGGAATGAGGCTGGTGGCTGGCATTGAATGCCAATTTTAGGCATTGATTTTCGAAACAAAGTATAGACTATTATATATTTCTGGAAAGCCCTAGATGTTAGCTTTCCATAGCCATTGAGAGCACGTCATTTGGACCTCTATAACTCAAGAAAAGCTCATTCGAGTGCACAGAGGTTAGATCCTAATAGCATCTGCAGTCCTTTCTCTGCTTCTGAATCAGACTTCTACTCAAACTCCTCAATTTCAGCCAGAAAATACCCGAAATCACCATAAAACACACAAACTCAAAGCAGAATCCAAAAATATAAATTTTTCACTAAAACCTATGAAAACATAATAAAAACTTAAACAAAACATTAAAAAAAAACTATATGAAAACAATGCCAAAAAGCGTATAAAATATTCGCTAATCAGAACACCAAAATTAAAATGTTGCTTATCCCCAAGCAACCAAAAACAAAGTAGGATAAAAAGAAGAGAAGGATACAATAAATCTCAGAGTTCTCAATGAAGCTCAGTTTTGATTAGATGAGCGGGACTAGTAGCTTTTTGCTTCTGAACAGTTTTGGCATCTCACCTTCCATTGAAGCTCATAATGATTGGCATCTTTAGAAAATTAGAATCCAGATGATATTATTGATTCTCCTAGTTAAGTTCTTTTTTATTCTTGAACACATCTTCTTTAGAGTCTTGGCCGTGACCTTAAGCACTTTGTTTTCCAGTATTACCACCGTATACATAAATGCCACAGACACTTTAACTGGGTGAATCCCTTAGGATTGTAATTCAGCTTTGCTAGAATTCCCAACCAGTGGTGTCCAGAATTCTTAAGCACACTCTTTTCTTTGGACCATGACTTCAACTGCTCAGTCTCAAGTTTTTCACTTGACACCTTCACACCACAAGCATATAGTTAGGGAACCAGCTCAATTGAACTGTTTAGACTAATATATTTCTTTTAGGCCCTCCTAACCATTGATACTCAAAGCCTTGGATCCTTGCTCTTGCCTTTTGGTTTAAAGAGCTATTAGCTTTTTCTACTTTTTTTTCGCATAATAACAATTTTTTTCTTTTATTGCTTTTTGCTACTTTTTCTTTCTTCAAGAATCAATTTTTGGATTTTTCAGATCACCAATAATATTTTACTTTTATCATCATTCTTTCAAGAGCCAACATTCTTTACTTCAATATCAAATATGCACTATTCATTCATACATTCAAAAAACAAAAGCAATGCCACCACATCAAAAATTGAACTATTCTTAATATAAAACACAAATTCATGCATCTTACTTCTTTTTCAATAAAATAATTTTCTCTTAAGCGAGGTGAGAGATGCATGGAATATTTCATAACTTTAAGACATAAAATAAAGATGATCATACACTAGAAACAGACAATAAGACAAAATACATGGAAAACAGAACAATAACATAGGCAACAGGGGAGTAAAGGAAACGAATTCACCTTGGTGATGGTGGCCACTACTCCTTCTGGAGGATCCAATGGAGTGCTTGATTTCCTCTATATCATGCCCTTGCCTCTGTTGTTCTTCCCTCATGGCTCTTTGATCTTTTCTTATGTCATGGAGGATGGTGGAGTGCTCTTGATATCCCAGCCTTAGTTGGTTCATACTAGAGCTCAATTCTCCTAGAGAAGTGTGCAATTGGTCCCAGTAACACCGGGTCATCTAAGTAAAACCTCAGGTGAGTGAGGGTCGATCCCATGAGGATTATCAAACTGAGCAACAGTGGTTATCCAATTGGCTTAGTTAGGCAAATAAAAAAGGTTATTTGATGGTGTAATTCATATAAAATAGTGAACAAGAGAATAAAGAAAGCAAATAAAAGGTTTGGTGTAAAAATAGTGAGTGAAAACAGTTAAGGTTTCGGAGATGTTTACTTTTTCGGATTAAAAGTTCTTACCAACTATTTTAACAATGCATGATTCATTCTATGTCAAACTGTAAGTGTCTAAACCCTAATCTCTTAGTGATTTAGCCTCCTCTAACCTTCATTAACTGCCACTCTCATGGTCACTTAATTCCGATTAGAGGGTTAAGTTAAAACTAGTTTATGGTCACAAAAACCCTAATTATCCAAAACTAACAGGATTATATGTCACATATCCCAATTAGTTCATGTAATTAGCAATTTATGAGGAATTTGTTTTCAAGTTGTTGTCCAAGCGAGATAACTCTCTTGAGAATCATAAGAACTCATGTAGAATAAGGGTCATACTCTCGTTCCACCCAGATTCATAAGATTAAGAACGAAAATAATCCTTGAAACTGAATCAATACATTAATTAAAATAAGAAAGTAATAGTCTTAACCCATAGAAATAAACAGAGCTCATAACCTTAACCGAATAGGTTTAGTGGCTCATGACTTACAAAGAAAACTAGAGTTTTGAAAAAATGTAACATGCATTGGAGAGAAGATTCGAACCCTCCTGTCAAGGGTGAATCTGTTTCCTTTCATATCTAACCTAATTTGATTTGATACTAAAATAAAATAATAAATTCTAAACCTAAAAGATTTTGTTTGTAAATAAAAATAACTAAAATAAGATAAAAGATAATAATTAAAGCAAAATCCCACTAAAGATGATCCCTTGGGTGAGTTTGACCCGTATTCTGGCATTTTTCTGGCACTTAGTGCCATCAATGGGAAGTTCTGGCGTTCAGCGCCGGAGAGGGGTAGTGAGTTCTGTTTTCTTGGGCGCTAAACGCTAGGCTCAGCACTAGATTTGGCAGTCATTCCAGAACAAAAATATAGACAATTATATATCATTGAAAAGCTCTAGAAGTTGAATTTTTAATGTCGTTAGAACTGCGTCAATTTGAACCTTTGTAGCTCAAGTTATGTCGTTGGAATGTAGGAAGGTCAAGGTTGACAAAATCTACTTTCTTTCTTTGTTTTCTACCAAATTCGCCTGAACTTTACCTAAAATCATAAAAATATCAAAACAACTCAAAGTAGCATCCAAAAAGGATTTTTGTACTAAAATATAATAAAACTTAATAATTTCTAACTAAAAACAACTGAAAAATGAAGGAAAAAAGGGTACAAGATGCTCACGCATCACATGCTCTATGATCTAATTTTTTTCGATGAGCATGCAAAGTGAAAGCAAAGGTTAAATAGCCAAAAATTTTTAGACGAGTTAAATCTAAAATGGAGTCATTAAGAATATGACATGAATCATGTTTTAATATAACTTGAAGTACTCTATTAATTATGTGGGTGGCATGTGCAACTGCATAATACTAGAAACAATTTAAAATGTTAGAAACAAATATGAGTACCCAAGTTATATTTAGAATATCTTGATGCTTTTTTTTTCAACAGTTCTATTTTGCTATAATTTTTTCACACAACTTCTTTGATAAGAAATTCTCATTTTTTGATAGAAAAAAGTCATCAAGAATTTTTTGTCATTATCAGCTTTGATGGATTTTATCGTGATTCCCTTTTGTGTGTAAAATTTTCACAAAATCCTTAAAAGAGGGCGAGTTTTAAATTTAATTTTCATAAAACAGATCCAAATGAACTTATTCCTATGCTCAAAATAGTGAGAAAATATCTATAGGCAGAAGTAAATAGTGTGTCAATTGTCTCCAAAATATTAGCATGAATCAAATAAAAAAAATTCATATTTACTTAAACTATTCGAAAAAGCTAACCTCGCTTTCTTTGCATAATGATATGGATCACATAATATATTATTATTTGAACATGAAATAAATGAAGCATTTTTTGTAGTTGCTGTATTCTACTAAAAGAAATATGACTTAACTTACGATTCTAAAGAACACTTTGTGAAGTGTGTCAAGTATATATGTTTTGTTTTTGTGTCACTGTATACAAATTTTTTTCTAATTTGTTAAAATTAACAACCAGTTTTACTTGAGTATTCATTGTGTATAACACCCTTTTTTTATTAGCAACTCCAATCATCCTCAGAGTAAACTGCTTTTGAATCTCATAATTATATGCATTGAATATAAAAAAATAAGAGAAGGCATTAGTAGCTTTCAAAATAGAAATAAGATTACATTTAAAATTTGACACATATAAACCTCAGTCAAATAGAAATCATTTAATAAGAAGAAAACGATTCCATATAAGGATATAACAGCTTGTGAACTATTTGGCATGATAATTCTAACTAGATTAATGTGATTAAGATTAAAAGATATTTGAGAAGTTGCTCTAGTATCTAAAATCCAATACTAAGAATTAAAATCAAAACAAGAAAGAGATATGAAATAGAATATCCCAACTGAAGGATCATGAATAGTTGCCAAATTTTCATAATAGAGAGGTTCTTTATGGTGTTAGAATAATGTAACAAATGCTTCTTTTTGCTTATCTAAAAATATCTCACTTAAACTAATCTTGCCTTCATTTTGGATAGAAGGTGTGGTGCTGCATTCTCCATTACTTGTTAGAGTAATTTGGATGCATATGTAATCGGAAGCCATGCTTTTGGTAACAGATATCCACAAGTGCTTGTTTTTCATAATGAGAGAAATTTTGGAAACTCCTCTCCCAATACCTCTACCACCGAGTCCCTTTCTTCTTCTTCTAACATTATTGATTGGCTCTAAATTTGCCTTTTCTACCACTAGCATTTACAAATTTGGCACTATCTTGACCATTATAGTATGTTTCAAAGGAATTAACATCTATAGAGTTAGCATGAATAGTATTGTAAATAGTATTAATCAACATTTTAAAATTTGGCTCAGTAAGATGCATCAATTATCTCTTAATGAAGAAGTAAAGAGAACTTTGTATTCAAATTCGGAAGGAACTTAAGTAATACAATTTGGGAACACTCTCTTGCATATTGGTTATTAAGACCTTATTATGTCTAACCCACAACTACGATTATCTAAACATACACAACTTGATATGGGCCTTAACTCATCTAGTTCTTCTTAGATGCCTTTTAATTTTGTATAGTAGGAGGTGATGGATAACTCACCTAACTTGGTGCTAAACATATCCTTCTCAAACTCAGCAATTCGGAATAAATCACTCTCATATAATTAATATTTGTGGTCTTTTAAAGTTCATGTGCATTATCATACTACAACATGCTCTGCATAATTTTTAAGCTTAATATCCCATGTAACCGTAAGAGTACGAATGTATTGCAAGGTCTAAGACATCGTATAAATTATATGTTTAAGATATCTTAAACAATGTATCATTAATGAATCTAATTTTATTCTTCAATTTCAAATGGTTTAACATCAATTTGAAACAAGTATGCTAATTTAATGTAGTCAGCGGAGTGGTTATGAAAATAATACCAGGTATCTTGTAAGGATGAAGATAATAACAACTTAAAAGATCTGAAAGGAGGTTAGAGTTGGTTCTGGAGATAGCTTGGAAAACTTGAAATTAAGTCATTCTCCTTGCAAAGTTCTAAGAATCTACTGCAGAAAATTGTGTGTGTCTAGATTCACCACCTCATATTGCTCATTCGTAGTCACTAATGAACAAATCAGCAACATCTATTTCTCACAAACTATTCTCATAGCGGTTTCTCATATGTGATAATAAAATCAAACTTTTTCGCAAGCACCATAGGTAATGCATCATAATAAAGTTCTATTTAGACAATTAGACTTGTAAAGTTAGGTGATAAAATTGTGGAGGAAGTACCATATGATAAAGTTCCATTTAGATTTAAAATAGTGGAGGAAGTACCATATATGAGAGAAACTCATAAATTAAAGAAACATGATGAATCGCATAGAATTCTTATTACTATCATCCACATATATACAACTTTTCTCACTACAATGAAAGCTTATTGGAGGATTTGAAGGATGGGGAACAACTTGACTACCACTAGACGACGATACTACTTCTTGTTATATATTACATTAGTTTAAATATATTACACAATTTTTTTTCAAAGATAACATTTCATTGAATGAAACTTAAGGATGGGTCCACGGTGAACTCCTTACAAAATTTATGATGGGCTTTCCCATAAAAAAACTAATATGATATCGATATCACTTAGACAAGAAAGAAAATGTTCAAGAAAAAGAAAAAGAGAAGAGCTTTATGAAGGATAACGTGGTCTTACTCTGTACGTGATAAAAGAAAGAAAATATCTTTCTTTTAGACGATTCATCTTCCTTCTCTTTTCAGTGCTTGAAAGTTATTCTCCAATTTGGTAGCTGCCTCCAAAATTTGTCGGTGACAAATTCTCTCACCCTAAAAAATTAGTTTATTTCTTGCTATCCACAATTGCCACAAAAGGTGAGCTACAAATTGAATCTTCTTCCTCCCATTTCTATTTTATTCCAAGTCTTCTTTGAATTGAAGCCACCATTTTCATATTTCATCATCATCATTCATGTTGGTGGATGTCACACCTGAATTTTGCCAGGTTGCTGTCGCTTGTGGCAGGTTAGCAAGCAATGTCGTAATGATTCCTCCTCTTGGCCACATCTCAAACAAATTGGAGAGATCTCAGGTAACCTTTTAGATATTTTTCTTGCAACTGAAAAGCCATTATGAAATAACCTCCATAAAAAAACTCTGATTTTTGTGGACATTTTAGATTCCACAAGGAGGACCAGAGTTTCTTTGACTTGCATTGAGCCGAAAGTACCTCCAATGGTGGGTGATAAAATTGGTGAGCTACCTTATACCCCGAAGCAAAAGTATATAGGTCTCTCCTCTCCAATGACCAGTTAGGCTTGTCTTCTCCCTCTATAATTTCTGTTTGTAAGATGGCTTGGGTAATTTTTGGACTGAATTGTGCTATTATTGATTGGTGGTTCCATTCTTTGTACTCTGTCATTAGTTGTTCAACCCATTCTACTGGTGGATAGTTGGTTGTTTGAATTATTGTAGCCAGTGTCAAAAACTGTTTAATCCAAGAATCTGTCATTACCTTCACCGAGTTACCCCTTTCTATCTTTCAGATAAGCCATTTTTCTATGACTTTTCTCCCTTCCATCATGCTTCTCCACCCCCAAGAGGGGTTGTTACCTAATTTGGCTCTTAGAAAATTTGAATACCTAAAGTATTTACTTTTGTATACTCTAAAAATTAGTGAGTCAGGTCTATTCAGCAACCACCAACCCTGTTTTCTGAGCATAGCCATATTGAAAGCCCTGAGATCCTTAAAGTTTAAGCCTCCCTGGGACTTTTGTCTGTAGATTTACAGTCCATTTAATCCAATGCATCTTCCTTTCTGTTCCTTTCTGTCCCCACCAAAACTGCGTTATCATCTTATGAAGTTCTTCCATTAAGGTCTCTGGGAGCTTAAAACGGCTCAAAGTATAAATAGGGATAGTAGTTGCCACTGCTTTAATTAGCACTTCTCTGCCGTTGGCTGATAACAAGGATCATTTTGATTGTTGAAGCTTCTTGGACACTCTATCCTTAAGATAATTAAAGGTAACCTTCTTCGATCTGTTAACCACGGAGGGAAGTCCTAAATATCTGTCCTGATTTTCTACATGAGACACCTATAATACATCTGCCAGCTGATTTCTTATGATCTCTGGTGTGTTATAGCTGAAAAACACTGATGATCTATCCAAATTAATGACTTGACCACTAATCTGGGAATAAGTATGTAGCACACTCAAGTCATTAATTTGGATAGATCATCAGTGTTTTTCAGCTATAACACACCAGATTATTAAAAATAGGTGTAGCTCTGCTAAATAGGATTGAGTCATCCGCAAAAAATAGGTGACTAATAGTCGGACATCTGCGATTAAATCTCAAGCCCATAATTTTTTACCTCTGTTCTCCTCTGTGGAGCAGATGGGAGAGCCCATCTGCGCAAAAAAAAAATAGATAGGGTGAGAGAGGATTGCTTTACCAAAATTCTCTACTTGGTTTGAAAAAACCATAAAGTTGTCCTTTCACAGTAACAGAATAAGAGACTGTCATCACGTACTCGTTTAACCAGTCTACCCACTTTTTGCAAAAACCTATATTCTCCATCATAGCCCAAACAAAACTCCATTCCACCCTATCATATGCCTTACTCATATCTAATTTGAGAGCCATCTCCTTTTCTCCAAACTGCTTAGTTTTTAGGAAGTGCATGAATTCATGAGCAATTAGAACATTATCACTAATAAGTCGGCCTTTAATAAAAGCACTCTGATTGTGACTAATGATTTTATCCATGACATTCTGTAACCTATGCACTAGGATCTTAGAGATAATTTTATAGAAAATACTGCTCAAACTAATAGGCCAAATTTCTGCCTGTATCACATCAGTCCTTATAGCATCCCAAAAAAATTGATAAAATTTGGCAGTAAAACTGTCATCTCCAGGAGCAGAAAAGGGATTTATTGAAAAAACAACATCTCTTACCTCCTTTTCTGTAACTGGTCTAGTGAGTATTCTGTTGATACTGGTTTCAATTTTTACTGGTACATCCTCTATCTCATCCGTAGGGTCCTTCAGATCAAAGGATTTGAATAAATCCTCAAAATAATTTTGGGCTATGCCTGCTATTCCTTCTGGATCTGATCTACTTTTTCCTTCATCATTTGTTAATCTAGATATACAATTCTTTCTATTCCGTGTTTGGAACTTGGAATGAAAGAACTTTGTGTTGTTGTCACCCCACTTAAGCCACTAAACCCTGGATTTTTCTTTCTAGTACCTTTCCTCCATCAAGTAAGCCTCCTCCAGTTCCTCTTGTAAAACCCGGTTAATTAACGGCTAATTAACCCATAAATGAGAATTTATTCTAGAAAGCCCAAAATGTGATTTTTGTGGCTAAATATGATAGAGGAGATTGAGACGAGAATTTCGGTTCCAATTTTATAAAAATCGGACCAAGATTGGACCGAACGGGCCAAACCGGGCCAACCGGACCCAAAGTGGGCCCTTGACCCAACATAACTAAAGCAAAACCCTAGTTTTCAGTACTCTCTCTCCTCATTAGCCACACACACACGCTGAAAAAGAGATGAAATGGGGGAAGAACACTCTCTCAACCCTCTATCTCTCACTTGATCTTCAAACCACCATAACTTTTGATCTAGAGCTCCGATTGCCGCTCCGTTTGCGGCCATGAATTCACCGCGGAGAGCTCTACAAAATCCATACAATCAATCTTGAGGTAAGCCACGTGTTGCTGTTCGAAATTCCAGCCCTTATTTTCGAGTTTCATGGGTGAAATGTTGAGATTTTGGGTTCTTTCATATTATAGGACCCAACTCTCTTGAAGGAGAAGGTTAATCTTGTCTCCTTAGACCTTGGGTGTGGTAAGATTCTCAACCCTAGTGTAACTTTGTTGTTCTATGATGTTTGGGTATTGAGATGTTGTGTATGGGTATGATGATTGTGGCTTAGGTTGTGTATATGTGAATATTGGAGCTTGATTGGTGATTTTGAAAAGCTTGGAAAGGGTTTGGTGGTAAAAAATTTGTTCTTGGAGGTGTTGAGATCTTGAAAGCTTGAGGAAAAGTGGTTTGGGAGTGCTCCGGTGGAGCTTGGAAAAATCGGCTAAGGTATGGTTTCGGTTTCCCGTATCTAATATGTAATGTGGTAGGAAATACTTAGGCTAGAGGCCCTAAGATAGGCATTGAATTCTTTAGCCTTGATTGTTAAAGATAAAAGAGCATGAAATAAACACTTATTATGCAATAATGGAGAATATATTGGAGTTTAGGAGATGATTTGTCTTCTGAATTTCTGTAACATAATGCTTCCTCACTTTCATAAATGTAAGGCTCTTTCCATGGCAAGCTGTATGTAGGGTGTCCTAGAATCCTAGCCCGCCCCGCCTAACTGCGGGCTGGCGGGCTAAGCCTGCCAAAGCTCCTCTTTTTTTTTTTTATTAACTACTAAGTAATATATATAATTTCACAACCATATTAATAAATTTATAATTTCTAATGGCATAAAAAATTATATTTTTTATATTTACAAACATTAAAGTCTTTGTAATTATAAATATCTAATAAATATAATTATAAACCAAATTTTCATTCAAAATATAAGTATAAATATTCTCTCCAAAGCAAAATAAACATAATCCAAAACATAATTATAAATATTGTCTCCAAAATAACATAAACATAATTCAAAACACTCAATTTTTATCTTCATACTCTTGTAAGTTAGGTTGGTGGAAGTTAGGTTTTAGGAAAAAAATTGCAAAAATACCTCCTCACTAAAAAAAACCTTAGCCCGGCGGGGAAGCCCGCCCCGCCCCGCCAAAGCCCGCCAAAACCCGCGGTTTAAGCGGTGCGGGTTAAACGGGCTTTTGCTATTTGGCGGTCCCAATTTTCTAGCCCAGCCTGCCTTTTTTGGCGGGTTACGCGGGCCGACCCGGCGGGTTTAGGCCCGTTTGCCACCCCTATAATGATGAGATAGTGATTTTGTATATGGTGGTAAAATCTCAATGTGTGAGTTGAGGAGGCTTGATATTGAAATTGATATATTTTGATTGATTTCAAAGAAAAGGGATGAAAATGGCATGTTTTGATTGATTTTGAAAAGAGTTGGAAATGGCTTGTTTGAAAATGGCACTTTGTGATTTTTATGAAAAATATGGTTTTTGGGCATACTTTGATGGGACATAACTTGGACTACGGATCTCTGTTTTGTGCCAAATCTGTTTAGAAATGAAATTGGATCCGGGATGTCCATGCCGTTCGAAGAACGGGTGAAAAACAATTTAAAATGAGAAAGTTATGTCCGTTGGAAGATTGGGGTTTAAATTGGTGAATTTTGCAGCTTTTAACTTATAAAATTTTTAGCAGAATGACCCCTTGCACGTGGGCGCACTTGGCACGTGCGCACCGTTCTTCCCGAAAATGCCATCCACGCGTGCGCATGATGTGCGCGGGTGCGCCGATGGTGCTGCACCCAATGCCCAGCCATTTTCCAGAGAGTTATGCCAGAACTGTGCTAGTATTGTGCCTGGGGCACGAGAACACCCACGCGTACGCGTGGTTGACGCGTGCGCGTCGATTGGCAAATGTTTAATCCACGCGTTAGCGTGCATGACGCTTGCGCGTTGATGAAGTTTTTGAGGCCATCCACGCGTGCGCGTGGAGTGCGCGTACGCGTGGACCTGTTTTCATCCCAAAGTTGATTTTTGAGTTTTAAAAGCCAAATTTCATACTTCTAAGCCTCCGATCTCACCACTTATATCTTAAATCATTATGACATGCCTAGCTATTAAAAAGGGGCTAGTGAATGAGGTAACTTGCGAGTGATGCAAGGGGAAGATGAATAATCAATGAGGATCATTGATGATTATGTGAGATGTGGAGGATGGTGGTGGAAGTGCTTGTTATGCCATTGGCCGAAGGGCCGTAATTATTTATGAATTGGCTGGTTCTGGATTGAACCGTGAGCCGGAATAGCTGTGTATGCTATGAATATTGGCTGGTT
>NC_029778.3:59699000-59701876 GCF_000817695.3 Arachis duranensis
CTAGATTTGCGAAGATCCTTTGTTCTCGGGGCTATGTTTTGGTTTATATGTTTTGTTTAGATACTTTTATCTCCATTAAATAATACAAATTGTGATGACTCCTCTTATGGGAGATTTTGGAGAATAGGTTTTATGTATTTGTGTCCCTTTGGGTTTCCTTTGGGGTTTTCCTTATTTTTATCATATGTATATATTGCTATGCTCGGACCGGTTATCTTCGCAGCCGGATTTTGAGTCTTGATATTCCTATTTTTGACACTCCTTTGTATATATATAATCACGCGTTGGTTATCCTTGTTCGTTACGTTATCGATCGGAGTGTTGCGCTTTCGAGTTGCGATTTTTGTTTACCCCTTTTTCTACAAAGGCTCCTAGTTATAATCAATCATTCATACTACTATACGTACTAAACTTTTATTTTAGAGGTCATAATACCTTGCCATCTCTGAATTATGACTTAAGCATAAGACTCTGTATGGTAGGGTGTTACACCTCTTCCAAATGACGTATAACCAGTCCATTCGCTTCTATATCCTTGCTTTTCTCCTCTTCCAACTTACCCAATAATAGAGCAATATGAGTTTGTGTGTTTAAGGTCGTCGTCTTCTGCCAATTGACAATAGCATGCCTGCATTGTTTTAATTTCTGGAACAATTTATACATTGGGGACCCTTCACCTTCCACCGCCCAGACTATCTTTACTAAGTTGACCACTTCTTCCTTCTCGCACCATCGTTCTTGAAACCTGAATCTCCTCTTGGTTTTAATTAGCGTTGCTGCAGAATTTAAGAGCAAAGAACAATAGTCTGATCCGACTTCACTTAGATGCAATATTAAGGCCGTCGAATAGGAATTTCTCCACTCATTAGAGACCAATCCCCGGTCCAGTCTCTCCTTGACCAGTGTACTACCGAATTGTCTATTAGACCAGGTGTACATTGGCCCCTCATATCCAAGATCACATAAGTTTCCTCCATTAATAAAGTCTATGAAGTTCTGAACTGAAGATGCTGGCTTAATTCTTCCACCTTCTTTCTCATGTTATGCCACTATTGCATTCAAGTCTTCAATTACTAATTTGAGATCACCACACATTTCCAACACTTCTAGTAGTTTGATAAACTGCTCACTTCTTAGCCTGTCATCTGTGCTCAAATATACTCCAATTACATCCCACACCTTCTGCAGTTTAGGATCTTCCTATTTATAGTGAATGTAGAAGTCCTTATGTTGGCAAATCCGCACATCAACCTCATCCTTCCAAGTTACCACCAAACCTCCTGCATGTCCTCTTGGTTTAACACAGAATAGATTAGTGAATCCAGTCCTTTCCACATTCAAGGTATTATTTTTAGTTTCACTCAAAAATAACACCTCGGGAGAATGGATTTTACAAAATCCTTTCATACTGTGAATTTTCAGGGGTTTTTCCAAACCCCAACAATTCCACATGATCATCTTCATGGAGTGGTGGGTGCCTTTTTTCGGGTGCCACCCTCTCCCATCTCCATAGTTCGTTCTTCTGATTGGCAGAGCTTTTTATTTCCAACTACTATTTTCCTTTCCTCCATATCCTCTGTGCTTCTTTTAGATCCGGCAAAAGAACTTTGTTTCTTATTTTTTCTCGCCATTTGTTTCAGTTTCTGCCTCCCTCCAATTCCAACATTCTCCTTATTTCTTCTGCTAACAAAACAAAATTGATTTTGCTGCTGTAATATCTGATTCTCTTGCATCTCTGTTGCATTTTTCAACAGGAAGTTGTCTGAAACATTCTCATTTACAATAATTTCCTTCAGCACCTGCATTTTTACCCTTCCCTCTTGTATCTTCAGCTGGCTTTGGATCTTCTCATTCTCCTTACACTCCTTATTAGTCTCTTCCCTCATAGATAAGTCTGATAGGCCTTTAAGTAGGTTAACTAGTGTAGGATTCTGGTTTCAGGATACTCCTTCTGTCTCCTCCTTACTGTTATAGTAGTTGGTGTTTTGCTTCTCGATACCTATCCTCCTTCTGCTCTGTTCAGCTTGCAGCCATCCCCCCACAACTCTTCCTCCACTTCTCCGTTCACAGCGTCCTTCAATTGCTCATGACATCCGCGTACCTCGTGTCCCACCTGTCCGCAGTAATTGCAAAAATTATTGATTCGTTCATATCGCAATTTTAATTCAATAACTCTCTCATCTGAACCTGCTATCTTCAGAATTCTTCTCAGCGCCCTTGTTACATCTAAATTGATTTGGACTTTAACTATTCTATGCTCCTCCTTCCCCTTAATAAGAAAAAGGTCCACATCCAAAACCTCTCCCAAGGCACCACCCACCTTTCGTCCTAATTCTTTGATTTTGCAGTGTTCTGGCAAACCCCAAAGTTGGATCCATATTGGGACATACGCAAATTCTTTTTTCTCGATTGCTACTCCTTGCCTCCATCTCCTTAGGTTCAAGATATAATTCTTAAATAACCAAGGTGCTCCTTTTTCAATTCTTAGCACATCCATTTCATTTGCAAAAAAGAATTGAAAGAGATTACTTCCGCGGCTTCGAACTTTAAAACCTGCTGGCTATCCCCATATAGAAAACAGGACTGATTCCATTGTTCCAACACTAAATGCTCGGTCTGCTAACATTCTCCCAACAAGACTTCGTGAGCATTTCTGCAACCCTTCTGCAATGTATTTGTCTTCAAAACCCACCACAACCTCCTCTTCCTCCAATTCCCGTGATCTTCCTTTTCTAGATGAACCTCCAAAGTCAGTCATTAATAGAGAACTATGTGCAATCACTAGTCACTGATCAAAGTATGAAAACTTCACTCAAGAGTTGATTTGTGTGAAAATAAGGATTACTCTACTAACCCTAACAGAGCATAGTTTAAAA
>NC_029778.3:59702667-59707882 GCF_000817695.3 Arachis duranensis
AAATATATAATAATTAATTTTAATAACTAATTTTAATGTATAAATGGCTTTATAAAGAAAACTTGGAGAATGCTATATAAAAAAGACTCGGCGACAACTAAAAAGGTGAGGGAAAAAAGCCAAAAAAGAGAAAAATACATAAGTATAAAACTACGGTGGTCGGTAGAATAATATTTTTCACGACAATAAATTAATAAATTGCATATTTATTTTAAGAAAAATAAAAAGAAAATATTTTCAATAAAAAAAGTGGCAACTTTGACCACTATCCCTTGGTATTAAAAAAAAATTGAAAAGTTTCATGTATAAAATAAAATAAAGTCATGCGATGTAACGCACGTTCCGTATTAAAAAAAACCTATCTACCAATATTCATTTCAATCTGCGGAATTAATTATCACAAAACAAAAACTTTTCCAACGGCGAGGAGCGCCTTGTTTAACAAAAAGGATCGATACTTGTGATCCTGTAAACATTTCATTCACACATCATCATCAATGGCAGACACAATTATCTCTACTCAAAAAATTATAACTTGCTTAGCATCAGGAGCAGCTGTTAGATGCAGCAACAATAATATTAATAATAATGCTTCAAAGGTTGATCAGTTTTCAAGCACTCACCGTCTTCGGTTCAACTCTGTAGCTAAGCAGAGTCGCTTCTCTTTTCTGGATCAGAAGAAAAATGAAGGCACTAGAAAGAAGTAAGCTAATAAGTAACCTTATTATTTATTAGTTAGCTTTTTTATATATATATATAATAATAATAATTGCATATGCTTCTTTAATATTAATTAATTCATGCAGAAAATTGGCGATCTGTGCTTTACCACCAGAAACCCTGGTTCCGGTTGATGCAACTTCACCCGGCCAGTTGTGGGATTTCATCACAAACTCCTCACTCTCTGATTGGTAATGCAAATTAACTCTGCATGTGTTTTTGGATACTTTTAATCTCGTGTATTTTTTTTTTCTTTCTTAACCTTTTTTTTTAATTTCCGTTGTCTTCTTCTTGAGTATTCATTGAGTAAAAAGCAAACCAAAATAAATTAAAATAACACCAAAATAGCCCATAATGACTATAAAGTATATAAACCTCATTTTAAAAGAAAAAAACAAAAGAAAATCAAAGGATCTGAATAAATGAAGGTTGGAGTAATTATGTTGGAGTTGTTTACCGTGATGTGGTAAATAATTAGTTGCTTGCTTACTTTGTTTGACCAAATCTCACTTTATTTGGTGTATTTGGGAACCTTTATTTTTACTTTGAAGTTTGATGTAAATTTGCATTTCATAGGAAATGAAATTCTTGTGATGCAGGCAAGTTTGGGTTGGTGGATCTGCAGTTACAGTACTTCTATCCTTTGTCACCAAGGGCAAATGGGGACCTTTGTTACAATTGCAAGGTAAGAAAATAATTATATGATCTATGTTAAGGATTTAATCAATTATTGTTTTCATTAACTAAATATAATCATTTATATACCTTCTTTTAGTTTATTAATTAGTTTAATCTTTAAAAAAAATAATTCTGTAATATGAAATCAAAATTTTTATAATTAAAAGATCTAAATTTCAATACTTGTTATATAAGAAAAGCAATCTTAAATATTGCTATTACCCCAAATAAATAATTAATTAACTTGCACCAACCTTGCTATCTAAGTATATCTCTTGAAATTATTGTGTATGATATTTGTGTAGACAAACTTCAAACAACAATAGATCAAGCAGAAAAGGTTGTAGATATGGTGGAAGATGTGGCTGAGAGAGTGGAGAAAGTGGCAGAAGAAGCAGCCAATAATCTTCCAGACGGAAAACTTCAGGATGCTGCTGAGTATATCGAAAATTTGGCTGAGAAAATAGACAAGAGTGCTGAAATGGCGGAGGCTGCACTAGAAAAGGTAATGAGTTTTTTGTGTGTTATTTCTTAGACAGCAGATTATCGGATTAGCAAAATTTATTGTTTTTTATTAAAGTATATTTATTAAAAAAATCTAAATATATTAGCAGAGTATATATGTGTTGACTAAAATATTTATATTAAAATATAAATAGACGAAAAATTTAATGCATCAAATATATATTATGATAAATACTTTAATATTAGCGTTTTTGAAATAACGAATATTCTTTTAAAAATGAATACTTTTATCTAAGATGCACTGAATTAATTATTGTCTATTTAACATCTACTGCTAATCTTAAAAATAATACGACTCAAACGTATTATTAACCTATTTCTCTTTGAACATCACCAACTTCTCCTTGTCCTTTTCTTATCTTTTTTCGATCCCATGATGATATTTTATTCTCTGATCTGTCACCCACCCACCCAAAGCATCGTAATAATCAAATAACGTGCACATCCTTTCTCACTTAAAAAAAATGTGGGAAACAAGTTAAAGCCTATAGTTTATTTACTATAATTTATAAGAAGTTGAAATAAAATGTATATATTAAAAAGCGATAACGATAAGGTTAAAAATTTACAACTTGATTGTTGATACTTTCAACACTACTTTTTTGTACTTCAAAAATTTTGTTTTGGTTGTGTGCTTATTTTATTTTATTTAATTTATTTTTTTATCAATTCCTGTTGTAATAAATAATTTAGTATTGTAATCTAATAAAATTATTTATTTTATTATAATTAAATATTGATCAAATTTTAATAAAAGTGTTGGCTCTTTTAACTTTTTTTTTTGTGATATTTTACATGAAAATACATATCTTATATCAACTTTTAAATTTTCATATTGTGGTATCCGGAGGTGGTAAGTGCTAACAAATCAGAACCCGACAATTTATCCTGTGCACGCGACCAACCACTATGTGGGGGATATTTATCATTCAAACAAACTTTTTATTTAAATATTATGTAATAATTTTTTATGATGATATTATGATAACCTTAAAAAAAATACAAATTTATAATTAATAAAACTGTATTTAAACAAGTTCATTCATCTTAGTTTTCTTTAAAAGAGAAAAAATATATCCAATCATTATATCTAGTAGCAAATATAAAGTAAGATTTCTGTTTCACTTTAAGAACTCTTTAAAAACACCAATTGAATTATATATTTTGAAGGACAACTGATTTTTTAAAAAGATACAATTGTATGCGTTGAAGAATGTTGATCTCTGATTTGAATAATTAAATTAAATGTAATAAGTTAATTAATAATGTTTAATTTGCACATGCAACTTGCAGATAGAAGACATTAGTGAGCAGCTGGAATCCTTCGTTGAGTCAACACAGGAATTAAAAACTGTCACGACTACAGTGCAAGCCAAGGATCAGAATTAGAGGAATATCAATGTTGAATTTCAATGCATGCATGTGATATTTAGTTATGCACTAAAATAGTAATGTTAGTTATACATTATTCAACTTTTTTTTAATGAATTAAGTCCAACTAAATTAAATAATAAAATTTAAAATAATATTAATTATAATTAATATTTATTATATTAAATTAATTTAATTAAATTTAATTAACAAAAAAATGTGAATATATAGTATTATTCCACTAAAATGATCAATTTGACAGTCCAAAATTATATTTAAATGTCCGTCAATTTTCATATATGTAAAATATTTCGTGTGCTTCCTAGAAGCTAAGCATTAGCACTTTGGACATATTCATTTGCTCATGAGCCTTGTAGATTATTATTAAGAGATTAATTATGAAACTAACTTTTATCAGTTACTGTGAGTCAAATTTTTTATTTTAAATTTTAAGTTCTAAATATTAAATTATATGTCCTAAATTCTCTAAAACAAGATTAAAAAATAATTTTAAAATAAAAAATTGACTAATATATATATATATATATATTAACGGTTTAAAAGTGAGTTCCTTATGATTTTCCTATTATTATTTGAGGACAAGAGCGTTTAATTACTTGAGTAACTTAAACCTTCAATCAGTTGTAATTTTTGAATGACCAACGCATAAGCTTCTAAACTAAATCTTACAATTGATTCATGCTTCCTTTTTGCCTCAAGAGTTTGTTTAATAATTTTCATCCCAATGGAGTCAAATTGAATGTATATAAATAGAATAGGAGCTATTAGATAAAGATGCTGAAAACGTTTTTTATAAAGATATTTTTTAATAATTAAAATTTAATACATATAATCGATTAAATCATGTTATTTTTGTTAAAATTAAATTAGATAAATTGATTTGACTCAAAAATGGTGAATCAAATTTTGAATTGGTCTAAATTAATATTTTTTTATAGAAAATGACTACAATATCCTATTATAGAAAATAATTAAATATAATAAAGATATTATAGTAATTTTTTATAAAAAAATATTATTAATTTAGATCAGTTCAAGATTTGATTCACAATTTTTTCGGTTAAATTAATTTGTTTAGCCTAATTTTAACAAAAATAACATAATTTAATCGATTATATATGTTAAATTTTAATTATTGAAAAATATTTTTTAAAAAAAAAAGACATTTTAGACGTTTTTATCTGAGTGGCTCCCAAACAGAATATGTCAAAGCTATTACATGCTAAGTTCCTTAAGGCTTGCCTTATTTGATTGTTCTCTCAAAATTTTGAAATAAAGAAAGAGAAAATCATTTGCAGAAAATCATTTCCATGTTTCTTCTTTTTCTCTCTTCATCTTCAATAGAAAATCATTAGTTTTCTTCTTTTTGCTTTTATATATCTTCAATAGAAAATATTTTTTATCAAAATTAAGACATTCAATACCAACATAATATTAACGGCTTATTTGGATAAATTTCTAAAACAAAAATTTTTTAAATTATTTTTTTAAAAGATTTTCTAAAAAATAATTTTATATTTAGATTTCTTATAAAAAATGTTTTTATCTATCGACTAATAAATAGAAATGAATAAAAAAACTATCTATATATAGTAACTTCGTAGCACGATCATACACGAATATGAATAATCTACCATTAAACAAAGTACTCTAGCTACATCACATCACATAATGATTACATATAGTGCATAGATACCATGAAAAAAAAATCACAAAAAACCACCTCATTAAACATTTCTAAAGACCTCCACGAATATCTATCTACTTATAATATATTAAAATTAAATTTTTCCCAACTAATGAAGGTGACGTGTCAATCTCTCATGTCTCCATTTTCTCTCCAAAATAATTTTTTTTTTCTATTTTAAATTATTTTATAAAAAATATCTTTACTATAATT
>NC_029778.3:59708993-59713132 GCF_000817695.3 Arachis duranensis
AAGAGTAAAGCTAGGGAACCAAAAGCATATCAGTCAAAACCCAGCCAAATACCTTTGGATGAATTCAAAATTTTTATGAGTTAATATATATGGATGTTTCTTCTACTAAGTATTAGAATGTTTCTTTTTCATATTAAATGGATGTTTTTTTATATATTTTTCGAATTTGTGATTGTTAGAAGTTGATAGATTAATATGAGAAAAAAGATGAAGGTTTTTATAAGTTTTAATTAGGTTTACTTAATCAATTTAAAATTTTTTAAATTTTGAATTTAAAAAATTTAAAATTAATTAATTAGTGATATAAATTAATATAGTTTTGTTTAGTTTTTGGCTGATAAGCTTTTGGTTCCTTATACTTTTCCTTTATATAATTATTGTATTCATCATTTACATTAGTGAGACTATTTTCATTATTAATATTTATAAATTGTATTGAAAGAATATAGTTTATGATATTTAATTTTTTACTATTTATTAAAAAATGCATAATTACTTAACGATATTTATTTTTTAAATTCACTATGTATGTAATTTTATTCTTTTTTTCTGACAAAATTTTACTCATGATGGTAATTCTTCTAACGGTGTAAATGTGAAAAATTATATTTTTATTTTTTGGTATAATCGATATATTATTAATAATGAATAGTAATTAACCCTTCATATTTTTAATCAAAGCATTTTGACGATAGTTTTTATTTACAGATATTAATGGATGATTGTTTCTTTAAAAATAAAATGCATTATGATTTTAGGTTATTTCATAATTAACAATAATACTTGATTATTTTTTTAAAAATAAATTACATTATGATTTTAGGTTATTTCACAATAATAATTAATGTTCATACTATTGAATTACTCTAAATTTTTTTATTTTCTATCGTTAATAGTTATCCCAAATTAAAAAGATTATGTTGAATTGTTGAATAGTCCAAGTATAACCAAGTTAATTTAGTTTATTTGTTTATTAATATAATTGATTGAAAGTATAAATGATAAATAAGACAAGCACATAATTAGAAAAATAGAATGCTAGTAATTAATTAAAATAGATAATAAAAATAAGTTATAGGGTATTACTTTATTTAAATTATTAATAATTAAAAGAATAAAAGGTCAGCAATTATTTTTAAAATAGACATTAAATTTAGTTTTATGGTACTAATTTATTTAAGTTAATAATAAAATTTTATAATTTCCAGATTTATATCTATTCAATTTCCAGTAAAAAAAATTTAGACTTTAATTACTAAAATCCTTTCAATTCAAAACAACCAGAAACCTTTATTTTGAACAAAATCAAACATTATTTCAATCAAACTGGCAATCATATTCATCCAATACAAATCAGACAATTCATAAGACTCACATAATCACCAGAAATACATTTCGCACATCATATCTATTTGTAACAATTTTCAATTTAAATACATTAGTTTGTATAAAAAGTCCCTACCTTGACAAGCGAAACCACAGCCCAAACGCCTCACAGAGTCCTTTCTGTCTCAATCCGAATTGACGGCAACCAACAACTCGGCTCTACTTGCTTTCTCAACAACCACAACGACTTTAATCGCAACACTGATGCGTGAGCATCTTTCATATCTTTTCCTAGTGAATTTGCATTTAAATTGTTGAGTTTAATCAAGAATCAATTATCTTTTAGCCACTATGGATGCTACTTTGAGTCCTGTGCAGTTATATTTATTTTAGGTAGTATTTGGCTGGATCTGATGGAGTTTCCGCAGAAAAAGAGAAGAAGGCGAATGATACTGTTAACCTTGACCTCTCTGCACTCAAATCTGAACAACTCGAGCTACAGAGGTCCAATGGACGTGATTCCAAAAACATTGAAAAGCTAACTTCTAGAGCTTTCCAACGATATATAATAGTCTATACTTATCTTCCATCAACTCTGCCAAGGCTGCGCCTAACTTGAGATTTCTCAAGTTAGGCGCAAGAAACAACAACAACACGCAACATTTGCTCTCCTCCAAGTAAGGCGCATTGCCTCCTCAGTCCAAGTAAGGCGCCTTGTGTGGTGAACAGCATGAAGTTAGGCGCAGCTTTTAATCAAGTTAGGCGTGGATCCAGTGAAGCCAAGTGGTCGCCACGTTACAAGACGCGGATTATTTAATTAATTCTGATTTAAATTTAAATTTTATTTTAAAGTAGGAAAAGATATTATTTTAATTTTATAAAATAGATTTTAAATTAATTATTATTAGATATAAAAATAAGAAACTTTTCTTCTGGGGATTATTCCATCTCATCCCAAAAATTCACAGTTTACCAGAATCCTAGTTTTCGCTCTTTTCCATGAGAAACTAAACCTCCACTGTTAAGGTTAGGAGCTCTGTCTATTGTATGGATTGATTCTATTCCTTGTTTTTTCTATTTTAATTTATGTACTGATTTATATTTCAAGAATTATTTTTGTTCTTTATTTTATGAAATTGGGTGGAACGAAAGTTTGACCCTCTTTCTAATTGAGTTCTTGTATAACTTGGAAAAACTCTTTACTTGAACAACAGCTTGAAAATATATTCTCCAAAATTTCTAATTATCTAGATTTAACGGGATACGTGACATATAATCCTCTTATATTTGGATAATTAGGATTTTTGTGGCATAATAACTAGAATTAAACTTCGTCCTCTAATTGGAATTAATTGACCAAGGAATTGGCGGTTGATGAATTTTAGAGGAGACTAAAAAGGTCTAAGGAATTAGTATTTAGTCACATATAGTTTGCCATGAATTAATTCTTACATGATTGATGAGCGGATAATTTATACGCTTTTTAATTTGGCATTATTTTCAGGTAATTTTTAGTATGATTTAGATAGTTTTTAGTATATAATTATTAGTTTTTATGCAAAAATCACATTTCTGGATTTTACTATGAGTTTGTGTATTTTTCTGTGATTTTAGGTATTTTCTGGCTGAAATTGAGGGACCTGAGCAAAAATCTGATTCAGAGGCTGAAAAAGGACTGCAGATGCTGTTGGATTCTGACCTCTATGCACTCGAAATGGATTTTCTATAGCCACAGAGGCCCAATTGGCGCACTCTCAATTGCGTTGGAAAGTAGACATCTTGGGCTTTCCAGTAATATATAATAATTCATACTTTGCCTGAATTTTGATAATGCAAACTGGCGTTTTAATGCCAACTTTCTACCCTTTTCTGGTGTTAAATGCTAGAACTGGCATAAAAACTGGCGTTTAGCTCCAAGAAAAGCCTATGCACATGAAAGCTTCAATGCTCAGCCCAAGCACATACCAAATGGGCCCCCGGAAGTGGATTTCTGCATCATTTACTTATTTCTGTAAACCCTAGGTTACTAGTTTATTATAAAAAGGACCTTTTACTATTGTATTTTTATATGGATATCTTTAGACCATTTTGGAGACTATCTTTGTATCACTATTGATCTCTTGATCACGCTTAGGAGGCTGGCCATTGGTGCACGAAATTGCAATCACACTTTTGCAACTCCGCACAACTAACCAGCAAGTGCACTGGGTCGTCCAAGTAATACCTTACGTGAGTAAGGGTCGATCCCACGGAGATTGTCGGCTTGAAGCAAGCTATGGTTATCTTGTAAATCTTAGTCAGGATATCAATAATTATCAAGGTTGATTGTGAAAAGTAAAAGAACATGAAATAAGTACTTGTTTTGCAGTAGTGAGGAACAGGTTGAGGTTTTGGAGATGCTCCATCTTCTAAATCTCTGCTTTCCTACTGTCTTCTTCTTCAAGCACGCAAGGCTCCTTCCATGGCAAGCTGTATGCAAGGGTTTCACCGTTGTCAATGGCTACCTCCCATCCTCTCAGTGGAAATGTTCAACGCACCCTGTCACGGCACGGCTATCCATCTGTCGGTTCTCAATCAGGCCAGAATAGAATCCAATGATTCTTGTGCGTCTGTCACTAACGCCCCGCCCTCAGGAGTTTGAGGCTCGTCACAGTCATTCAATCATTTAATCCTACTCAGAATAACACAGACAAGGTTAGACCTTCCGGATTCTCTTGAATGCTGCCATCAGTTCTCGCCTATACCACGAAGACTCTGATCTCACGGAATGGTTGGCTCGTTTGTCAGGCGAGCACTCGGTTGTCAGGCAATCA
>NC_029778.3:59715538-59716476 GCF_000817695.3 Arachis duranensis
CCATGATCTTGATGAATCTTGGCTTAGTGATCACGGAAAAGCACACCAAACTTAGAGGTTTGCTTGTCCTCAAGCAAAAGAAAGGAAAGAAGAGAGAGAGGAGAAGAGCAAATTCGAATGGTGTGGGGGAATGAGGAGGCCAAACGTGTTTTTATAAGGGGGGGAGGAGATTTCGAAAAAAAAAATTGAAAGGAGATTTGAGAAGATATGGAGAGAATTTGAGAGAAAGGTGAGTTTTTGAATAAGATTTAGGATTGATTTGAGAGAGATTTAAAGAATGATTTTGATTTTTTGAAGATTTGAAAGTGAATGATGAAAGGTTGAGATGTGTTTATGTAGAAAAGTATGGGTAAGAAAAGGAAAGTTTGAAAAAAATTTGATTGGAAAACAAAATCTTAGTCCCCCACCTTTCTAGCGTTAAACGCCCAAAATGGCATCCATTCTGGCGTTTAACGCCCATTTGCTGCCCATTGTGGGCGTTTAACGCCCAGCCAGGTGCCCTGGCTGGCGTTAAACGCCAGAATTCCCTTTATCACTGGGCGTTTTGCTAAACGCCCAGGATGCTGCACACCTGGCGTTAAACGCCCAGAATGGTACCCATTCTGGCGTTTAACGCCCAAAATGGCACCTTTACTGGCGTTAAACGCCCAGAATGGTGCCCATTCTGGCGTTTAACGCCCAAAGTACCCCTTACTGGCGTTTTTTCGCTAGTAAGCTCTTTTTCTCTGCTTTTTGCATTGAATCCTTCTGTAACTCTGTGAATTCCTTCATTTTTGATACTTGCCTTTGTAAAAACAAAACATATAACCTGCTAATGACTAGGTTGCCTCCCAGCAAGCGCTTCTTTACTGTCTTTAGCTGGACCTTCACTGAGAATCACTCAAGTCTCAGTTTTGAGCATTCTTGCTCGAAATTGCCTTCAAGATAATGCTTGATTC
>NC_029778.3:59717851-59718895 GCF_000817695.3 Arachis duranensis
ACCAGAATGTAAGTGTTTGAGTATGATGGTGGGAATGGACCCATGAAGTCAATTCGCCATACATCAAACAATTCTATCTCTAATATCCCTTGTTGAGGCATGGCATATCCGTGAGGCAAGTTACCAGCTCTTTGGCAACTGTCACAGTTACGCACAAAACTCTTGGGCATCTTTATAGAAAGTAGGCCAGTAGAAGCCACATTGGAGGACTTTAGTGGCTGTTCGCTCACTTCCAAAATGTCCTCCATACTGTGATCCATGGCAGTGCCATAGGATCCTTTGTGCTTCTTCTCTGGGTACACATCTGCGGATCATTTCGTCTGCACATCTCTTAAAGAGATATGGCTCATCCCATAGGTAGTACTTGGCATCTGAAATTAGTTTCTTTCTTTGCACTCTGCTGTACTCCTGGGGTATGAACCTCACAGCTTTATAGTTTGCAATATCTGCAAACCATGGAGCTTCCTGAATGGCAAAAAGTTGCTCATCTGGGAAAGTCTCAGAAATCTCAGTAGAAGGGAGGGACGCCCCAGCTACTGGTTCTACTCGGGACAGATGATCAGCTACCTGGTTTTCTGTCCCTTTTCTGTCTCTTATTTCTATATCAAACTCTTGCAGAAGCAACACCCATCTTATTAGCCTGGGTTTTGAATCCTGCTTTGTGAGTAAATATTTAAGAGCAGCATGGTCAGTGTACACAACCACTTTGGATCCCACTAGATAGGATCTAAACTTGTCAATGGCATAGACCACTGCAAGTAACTCTTTTTCTGTGGTTGTGTAATTCTTCTGTGCATCATTTAGAACACGGCTAGCATAATAAATGACGTGCAGAAGCTTCTTATGCCTCTGTCCCAACACTGCACCAATGGCATGGTCACTGGCATCACACATTAGTTCAAATGGTAATGTCCAGTCTGGTGCAGAGATGACTGGTGCTGTGACCAGCTTAGCTTTCAGGGTCTCAAAAGCCTGCAGACACTGCGTGTCAAACACAAATGGTGTGTCAGCAGCTAACAGATTACTCAGAGGTTTTGCAATTTT
>NC_029778.3:59722817-59735619 GCF_000817695.3 Arachis duranensis
AAACAGTAGTAATTGCATTAATCCATCAAGACACAGCAAAGCTCCTCACCCCCAACCATGGGGTTTAGAGACTCATGCTGTAGAAGATACAATGAGAAATGTGTAATGTGTCATGAGGTCCAGATACAATGTCAAAAGATCCTATTAATAGTAAACTAGTAGCCTAGGGTGTACAGAAATGAGTAAATGACGTAAAAATCCACTTCTGGGTCCACTTAGTGTGTGCTTGGGCTGAGCATTGAAGCTTTCATGTGTAGAGACTTTTTCTGGAGTTAAACGCCAGCTTTCATGCCAGTTTGGGCATTTAACTCCAGATTTTATGCCAGTTCCAGCGTTAAACGTTGGAAATTCTGAGGCTGATTTGCAACGCCGGTTTGGGCCATCAAATCTCGGGCAAAGTATGGACTATTATACATTGCTGGAAAGCCCAGGATGTCTACTTTCCAATGCCGTTGAGAGCGCGCCAATTGGGCTTCTGTAGCTCCAGAAAATCCACTTCGAGTGCAGGGAGGTCAGAATCCAACAGCATCTGCAGTCCTTTTTAGTCTCTGAATCAGATTTTTGCTCAGGACCCTCAATTTCAGCCAGAAAATACCTGAAATCACAGAAAAACACACAAACTCATAGTAAAGTCCAGAAAAGTGAATTTTAACTAAAAAATAACAAAAATATACTAAAAACTAACTGAAATATACTAAAAACATACTAAAAATAATGCCAAAAAGCGTATAAATTATCCGCTCATCAGCCATTCGGCCATGCCTGGACCTTCATCACTTATGTATTTTCAACGGTGGAGTTTCTACACCTTATAAATTAAGGTGTGGAGCTCTGCTGTTCCTCATGAATTAATGCAATTACTACTGTTTTCTATTCAATTCAAGCTTATTCTTTTTCTAAGATGTTCATTCGCACTTCAACATGATGAATGTGATGATCAAGTGACACTCATCACCATTCTCACTTATGAACGCGTGCCTGACAACCACTTCCGTTCTACCTGAAAACAAGCTTGAATGCATATCTCTTGGCCTCCTGGTCCACGACGCATGGTTGCCTCTCTTGACAATAGAGCCTTCCATTCCGTGAGATCAGAGTCTTCGTGGTATAAGCTAGAATCAATTGGCAGCATCTTGAGATCCGAAAAGTCTAAACCTTATCTGTGGTATTCCGAGTAGGATCTAGGATGGGATAACTGTGACGAGCTTTAAACTCGCGAGTGCTGGGCGTAGTGACAGTGTGCAAAAGGATCATTGGATCTTATTCCAACACAAGTGAGAACCGACAGATGATTAGCCCTACGTAACCCGTAGCCGGACTATTTTTACTGAGAGGACGGACAGTAGTCATTCACAACGGTGATCCCCCAACAAACAGCTTGCCATGGAAAGGAGTACGCATGACTAGATGAAAGCAGTAGGAAAGCAGGGATTCAAAAGGAACAAAGCATCTCCATACGCTTATCTGAAATTTCTACCAATGAATTACATAAGTATCTCTATCCTATTTTATGTTTTATTTGTCTTTTAATTATCAAAATCCCATAACCATTTGAATATGCCTTACTGAGATTTACAAGATGACCATAGCTTGTTTCAAGCCGACAATCTCCGTGGGATCGACCTTTACTCACGTAAGGTATTACTTGGACGACCCAGTGCACTTGCTGGTCAGCTATGCGGAGTTGTGAAGAAAGTGTGTGAGATCACGATTTTGCGTACCAAGTTTTGGCGCCGTTGCTGGAGATTGTTCGAGTTTGGACAACTGATGGTTCATCTTGTTGCTCAGATTAGGTAATTTTCTTTTTTTTATTTTGCTCTTCAGAATTTTTAAGAATGAATTCTAAAGTTTCAGATGATGCTTTTATCATCACAGGAGTCTTTTTGATTCCCATCAATTTGGCTGTTGTATGTAATGCTCTACTAAAGCTTGGCTAGCCATGCCTAATCTTTTTAGATTGAAGCTTTAGACTAACATTGCATGATTCCTGGAATTCTTATTAAAAATTTTGAGTTTCTTATTTTCTTTTTCAAAATAATTTTCGAAAAAAATACAAAAAAAATTACAAAATCATAAAACAAAAAAATATTTTGTATTTCTTGTTTGAGTCTAGTGTCAAATTTTAAGTTTGGTGTCAATTGCATGTTTTTTATTTTTCTTGCATTTTTTGAAAATGTGTTCTTGTGTTCTTCGTTAATCTTCAAGTTGTTCTTGATGATTTTCTTTTTCTGATCTTTAAATTCTCTTGTTTTGTGTCTTTTGTTGTTTCTCATGTGCATTCTCAAATTGTTAGTGTCTCTAGTATGAAAATTTCTAAGTTTGGTGTCTTGCATGTCTTTCTTTTCTTAAAAATTTTCAAAAAAATGTTCTTGATGTTCATCATAACATTCATAGTGTTATTGATATTCATCTTGACACTCAAAGTGTTCTTGCATGCATCCCTTATTTGATCCTAGTTTTTCATGATTAGTTTCATTTTGTTGTTTTTCTCTATCATCATTAAAAATTAAAAAAATTCAAAAATATATCTTTTCAAGTCAGTAATACAGAGAATTAAAGATTCAGAACATATAGCAAAGGAATCACAGAGAAAAAGCTGGACGTTCAAAACGCCCAGTAAGAAAGGATTTCTGGCGTTTAACGCAAACCAGGGTACCTGGTTAGGCGTTAAACACCCAAAGAGGTAGCATTCTGGGCGTTAAATGCCAGCATGCCTAGCATCCTGGGCGTTTAACGCCAGGATAACACCAAGGAGGTAATTTTGTTTTCAATTCAAATCTTTTTCAATTTTTCAAGTTTTAAAACTAATTTTTCAAAACCTTATATTTTTCATATCCTCTCTTATCAATCATATCTTTTTCAAAATCAAATCTTTTTTATTTTTCTTTTAATATTTTTGAAAATCCTTGCTAACAATTAATGTTGTGATTCAAAAATTTCAAGTTTGTTACTTTCTTGTTAAGAAAGGTTCAATATTTGAATTTTAGAATCATATCTTTTAATTTCTTGTTAGTCAAGTCATCAATTTTAAAAATCTTCTTCAATCATATCTTTTCAATCATATCTTTTTAAAATCATATCTTTTTAAAATTAAATTTTTTCAATCATATCTCTTTTAATTTGATTTCAACCTTTTTTTCTAACTTCTTATCTTTTCAAAATTATTTTCAAATCTTTCTCAACTAATCACTATTTCTTATCTTTTTCAAAACCACCTAACCACTTTTCCACTCCCAATTTTCGAAAATCACTAACCACTTTTTCAAAAATCTTTTTAATTTTTGAAAACTCTCTCTCATCTCTTTCTATTTAATCACTAACACTTATCCTCCTTTAATAATTCGGACCCCCTCCCTCTCTATAAGTTCGAATTCTTCTCTCTACCTCATCCTTTTATTCCTATTTTCCTCTGACACCTCAAGGAATCTCTATACTGTGACATAGAGGATTCCATACTTTCTTGTTCTCTTCTTTTTCATATGAGCAGGAACAAGGACAAAGGCATTCTTGTTGAAGTTGATCCTGAACCTGAAAGGGCTCTGAAGAGGAAGCTAAGAGCAGCTAAAGCACAATACTCTGAAGAGGACCTGACAGAAATTTTCAAAAAGGAAGCAGACAAAATAGACATGGCCGAACCCAACAACAATAATGCAAGGAAGGTGCTTGGTGACTTTACTGCACCAACTCCCGATTTCTATGGGAGAAGCATCTCTATTCCTGCCATTGGAGCAAACAACTTTAAGTTTAAGCCTCAATTAGTTTTTCTGATGCAACAGAATTGCAAGTTTCATGCACTTTCATTGGAAGATCCTCATCAGTTCTTGGCTGAATTTTTACAAATCTGTGATACTGTTAAGACCAATGGAGTTGATCCCGAGGTCTACAGACTTATGCTTTTCCCTTTTGCTGTACGAGACAGAGCTAGTATATGGTTGAACTCACAACCTAGAGACAGCATGAACTCTTGGAAAAAGCTGGTCAATGCCTTCTTAGCTAAATTCTTCCCACCTCAAAAGATGAGTAAGCTTAGAGTGGAAGTTCAAACCTTCAAATAGAAGGAAGGTGAATCCCTCTATGAAGCTTGGGAAAGATACAAGCAATTGATCAAAAGGTGTCCTTCAAACATGCTTTCAGAATGGAGCATCATAGGTATCTTCTATGATGGTCTGTCTGAGTTATCCAAGATATCATTGGACCATTTTGCAAGCAAATCTATTTATCTAAAGAAAACGCCTGCAGAAGCCCAGGAACTCATTGAAATGGTTGCAAATAACCAGTTCATGTATACTTCCAAAAGAAATCCTGTGAATAATGGGACAACTCAGAAGAAAAGACTTCTTGAGATTGATACTCTGAATGCTATATTGGCTCAGAATAAATTATTGACTCAGCAAGTCAATATGATTTCTCAGAATCTGATTGGATTGCAAGCTACATCCAGTAGTAATAAAGAAGTATCTTCTGAAGAAGAAGCTTATGATCTTGAGAACCCTGCAATGGAAGAGGTAAATTACATGGGAGAACCCCATGGAAACACCTATAATTCTTCATGGAGAAATCATCCAAATTTCTCATGGAAGGACCAACAGAAGCCTCAACAAGGCTTCAACAACAATAATGGTGGAAGAAATAGGTTTAGCAATAGCAAGCCTTTTCCATCATCTTCTCAGCAACAGATAGAGAACTCTGAGCAGAGTCGTTTTGACTTAGCAACCGTAGTCTCTGATTTATCTAAGACCACACTAAGTTTCATGAATGAAACAAGATCCTCCATTAGAAATTTGGAGGCACAAGTGGGTCAGCTGAGTAAAAAGGTTACTGAAACTCCTCCTAGCACTCTCCCAAGTAATACAGAAAAAAAATCTCAAGAGAGAGTGCAAGGCCATAACCATGACCAACATGGCCGAACCTAGAGAGAGTGAGGAGGACGTGATTCCCAGTGAGAAAAACATCATGGGATGTCCTCAGAACGAAGAGAAGTTCCCTTTTGAGGAACCAAGGGAATCTGAGGCTCATACAGAGACCATAGAGATTCCATTGAACCTACTTCTGCCATTCATGAGCTCTGATGAGTATTCTTCCTCTGAAGAGGATAAAGATATTATTGAAAAGCAAGTTTCTAAGTACCTTGGAGTAATCATGAAGTTGAATGCCAAGTTATTTGGTAATGAGACTTGGGAGGATGAACCCCCCTTGCTCACCAATGAACTGAATGACTTAATTGGGCAGACATTACCTCAGAAGAAACCGGATCCCGGAAAATTATTAATTCGATGTACCATAGGCACCATGACCTTTCAGAAGGCTCTGTGTGACATGGGATCAGGCATAAACCTCATGCCACTCTCTGTAATGGAGAAACTAGGAATCTTTGAGGTACAAACTGCAAGAATCTCACTAGAGATGGAAGACAAATTCTTAAAATAGGCTTATGGACTTGTAGAGGATGTTCTAGTGAAGGTTGAGAGCCTTTACATCCCTGCTAACTTCATAATCCTAGATACTGGGAAGAATAAGGATGAATCCATCATCCTTGGCAGACCCTTCCTAGCCATAGCAAAAGCTGTGATTGATGTGGACAGAGGAGAGTTAGTCCTTCAATTGAATGAAGACTACCTTGTGTTTAAGGCTCAAGGATATCCCTCCGCAACCATGGAGAGGAAGCGTGAAAAGCTTCTCTCAATACAGAGTCAACTAAAGCCCCCACATTCAAACTCTAAGTTTGGTGTTGGGAGGCCTCAATCATGCTCTGAATATCTGTGAAGCTCCATGAGAGCTCACTGTCAAGCTATTGACATTAAAGAAGCACTTATTGGGAGGCAACCTAATTTTTATTTATCTATGTTAAATTTCCATTTTTCATTGTTATTTTATGTTTTTTTTAGGTTGAAGATCATGTGGAGTCACAGAAACAACTGAAAAAATCAAAGCAAATTCAAAAATAGCATTAAAAACAACACACTCTGGAGGAGGAGCTTACTGGCATTTAAACACCAGTAAAGGTAGCAGAATGGGCGTTAAACGCCCAGTCTGGCACCATTCTGGGTGTTTAACGCCAGAAATGGGCACCAGACTGGCGTTTAAACGCCAGAAAGGGAAGAAAAACTGGCGTTTAACGCTAGAAATGGGCTGTAACCTGGCGTTTAATGCCAGGATTAGCACTCAGAGGGCGTTTACACGCCAGAATGGTGCAGGGATGAGAAATCCTTAACACCTCAGGATCTGTGGACCCCACAGGATCCCCACCTACCTCAACTCACTCTCTCTCTTCTTCACACATTCCAATAACACCCTTCTCCAAATACTCTTCACCAATCACCTCCACCCACTCTTCCCCAAAAACCCCACCCACCTCACCATTCAAATTCAAATCCTTTCCCTCCCAAACCCAACCCCTAATACACGACCCCTACCCTCTCTTTCCACTCCTATATAAACCCTCATCCATCCTTCAAATTTACACATCACAAACACTTCTTCTCCCCCTTGGCTGAACCACTCCCAACTCTCCGTCTCCTTCATTTCTTCTTCTTCTTCGTCCTTCTTTCTTCTTTTGCTCGAGGATGAGCAAACCTTTTAAGTTTGGTGTGGAAAAAATATTGCTTTTTGTGTTTCCATAACCATTTATGGCACCTAAGGCCAGAGAAACCTCTAGAAAGAGGAAAGGGAAGGCAAAAGCTTCCACCTCCTAGTCATGGGAGATGGAGAGATTCATCTCAAAGGTTCATCAAGACCACTTCTATGAAGTTGTGGCCAAGAAGAATGTGAACCCTAAGGTCCCTTTCATGCTCAAAAGGAATGAGTATCCGGAGATCCGACATGAGATTCAAAAAAAGAGGTTGGGAAGTTCTCACCAACCCCATTCAACAAGTTGGAATCATAATGGTTCAAGAGTTCTATGCTAATGCATGGATCACCAAGAACCATGATCAAAGTGTGAACCTGAACCCAAAGAATTGGCTTACCATGATTCGGGAGAAATACTTAGATTTCAATATGAAAAATGTACGGTTGGCATTCAACTTGCCAATAATGCAAGGGGATGCACGCCCCTACACTAGAAGGGTCAACTTTGATCAAAGGTTGGACCAAGTCCTCATGGACATATGTGTGGAAAGAGCTCAGTGGAAAAGAAACTCCAAAGGCAAGCCAGTTCAATTGAGAAGGCATGACCTTAAACCCGTGGCTAGAGGATGGTTGGAATTCATCCAACGCTCCATCATTCCTACTAGCAACCGGTCTGAAGTAACTGTGGATTGGGCTATCATGATCCATAGTATCATGATTAGAGAGGAAGTGGAAGTTCATGAGATCATACCTCTAGAACTATACAAGGTTGCTGACAAACCTTCCACTTTAGCAAGGTTAGCCTTCCCTCATCTCATCTGTCACCTATGTAATTTAGCTGGAATTGTCATAGAGGAAGACATCCTCATTGAAGAGGACAAGCCCATCACTAAAAAGAAGATGGAGCAAATAAGAGAGCCCACTCATGGACCTCAACAAGAGCATGAGGAAGTCCCTCATCAAGAAATCCCTGAGATGCCTCAAGGGATGCATTTTTCTCCACACAACTATTGGGAGCAACTCAATACCTCTTTGGAAGATTTAAGTTCCAATATAGAGCAACTAAGGATGGAGCACCAAGAGCACTCCATTATTCTCCATGAAATTAGAGAGGATCAGATAGCCATGAGGGAAGAGCAACAAAGGCAAGGAAGAGACATAGAGGAGCTCAAGCATTCCATTGGATCTTCAAGAGGAAGAACTAGCCGCCATCACTAAGGTGGACCTGTTCTTTGATTTCCTTGTTCTTATCTTTCTATTTTTCGATTTTTATGCTTTATGTGTTATCTATGTTTGTGTCTTCATTACATGATCATTAGTGTCTAGTGTCTATGTCTTAAAGCTATGAATAATTCCATGAATCCTTCACATTTCTTAAATGAAAAATGTTCCTAATTACAAAAGAATAAGAAGTACATGAATTTCAAATTTTATCTTGAAATTAGTTTAATTATTTTGATGTTGTGGCAATACTTTTTGTTATCTGAATGAATGCTTGAACAGTGCATATTTTTGATAGTGAGGTTTATGAATGTTAAATTTGTTGGCTCTTGAAAGAATGATAAACAAAGAGAAATGTTATTGGTAATCTGAAAAATCATGAAATTGATTCTTGAAGCAAGAAAAAGCAGTGAATAACAAAGCTTGCGAAAAAAATTACGAAATAGAAAAAGAAAGAAAAAAAAAGCAAGCAGAAAAAGCCAATAGCCCTTTAAACCAAAAGGCAAGGGTAAAAGGGATCCAAGGCTTTGAGCATTAATGGATAGGAGGGCCCAAAGGAATAAAATTCTGGCCTAAGCGGCTAAATCAAGTTGTCCCTAACCATGTGCTTGTGGCATGAAGGTCCAAGTGGAAAGCTTGAGACTGAGTGGTTGAAGTCGTGATCCAAAGCAAAAAGAGTGTGCTTAAGAACTCTGGACACCTCTAACTGGGGACTCTAGCAAAGTTGAGTCACAATCTAAAACAGTTCACCCAGTTATGTGTCTATGGCATTTATGTATCCGGTGGTAATACTGGAAAACAAAGTGATTAGGGCCACGACCAAGACTCATAAAGTAGCTGTGTTCAAGAATCAACGTACAGAACTAGGAGAATCAATAACACTATCTAAATTCTGAGTTCCTAATGGATGCCAATCATTCTGAACTTCAAAGGATAAAGTGAGATGCCAAAACTGTTCAGAAGCAAAAAGCTACTAGTCCCGCTCATCTAATTGGAGCTAAGCTTCATTGATGTTTTGGAATTCATTGTATATTCTCTTCTTTTTATTTTATTTTTTTCAGTTGCTTGGGGACAAGCAACAAGTTAAGTTTGGTGTTATGATGAGCGAATAATTTATATGCTTTTTGGCATTCTTTTTAGGTAGTTTTTAGTATGATTTAGTTAGTTTTTAGTATATAATTATTAGTTTTTATGGCAAAATCACATTTCTGGACTTTACTATGAGTTTGTGTGTTTTCTGTGATTTCACGTATTTTCTGGCTGAAATTGAGGGACATGAGCAAAAATCTAATTCAGAGGCTGAAAAAAGACTGCAGATGCTGTTGGATTCTGACCTCCCTGCACTCGAAATGGATTTTCTAGAGTTACGGAAGCCAAATTAGGGCGCTCTCAATTGCGTTGGAAAGTAGACATCTGGACTTTCTAGAAATATATAATAGTCCATACTTTGCCCGAGTTTTGATAACGCAAATTGGCATTTTAACACCAACTTTCTACCCTTTTCTGGCGTTAAACGCCAGAACTGGCATAAAAGCTGGCGTTTAATTCCAAGAAAAGCCTATGCACGTGAAAGCTTCAACTCTCAGCCCAAGCACACACCAAGTGGGCCCCAGAAGTAGATTTCTGCATCATTTACTTATTTCTGTAAACCCTAGGTTACTACTTCATTATAAATATGACCTTTTACTATTGTATTTTCATCTGGAGATCTTTAGACCATTTTGGAGACTATCTTTGTATCACTATTGATCTCTTGATCACGCTTAGGGGATGGCTATTCGGCCATACCTGGACCTTCATCACTTATGTATTTTCAACGGTGGAGTTTCTACACCTCATAGATTAAGGTGTGGAGCTCTGCTGTTCCTCATGAATTAATGCAATTACTACTGTTTTCTATTCAATTCAAGCTTATTTTTGTTCTAAGATGTTCATTCGCACTTTAACATGATGAATGTGATGATCAAGTGACACTCATCACCATTCTCACTTATGAACGCGTGCCTGACAACCACTTCCGTTCTACCTGAAAACAAGCTTGAATGCATATCTCTTGGCCTCCTGGTCCACGACGCATGGTTGCCTCTCTTGACAACAGAGCCTTCCATTCCGTGAGATCAGAGTCTCTTTGGTATAAGCTAGAATTAATTGGCAGCATTCTTGAGATCCGAAAAGTCTAAACCTTGTCTGTGGTATTCCGAGTAGGATCTGGGATGGGATGACTGTGACAAGCTTCAAACTCGCGAGTGCTGGGTGCAGTGACGGTGCGCAAAAGGATCATTGGATCTTATTCCAACACAAGTGAGAATTGACAGATGATTAGCCCTACGTAACCCGTAGCCAGACCATTTTCACTGAGAGGACGGACGGTAGCCATTGACAACGGTGATCCCCCAACATACAGCTTGCCATGGAAAGGAGTACGCATGACTGGATGAAAGCAGTAGGAAAGCAGGGATTCAAAAGGAACAAAGCATCTCCATACTCTTATCTAAAATTCCTACCAATGGATTACATAAGTATCTTTATCCTATTTTATGTTTTATCTGTCTTTTAATTATCAAAACCCCATAACCATTTGAATCTGCCTGACTGAGATTTACAAGATGACCATAGCTTGCTTCAAGCCGATAATCTTCGTGGGATCGACCCTTACTCACATAAGGTATTACTTGGACGACCCAGTGCACTTGCTGGTCAGCTACGCGGAGTTGTGAAGAAAGTGTGTGAGATCACGATTTCGCGTACCAATTATTAAAATAAATTAATAAGAAAAGTCAATCTGGAAAATAGATGACTCTGAAGCCTTAACTGCTTTCTCCATATTTTATTCCCAACTTATTTATTGCCTGTCTTCCGATATTCTAAGTTTCTTGTCTAATGTTTTTTGAACACTCAACACCATTTTCTGTTTGTCTAACTAAGTAAATCACTTAACCATTGTTGCTTAGTCCATCAATCCTCGTGGGATTGACCTTCATTCACTTGAGATACTACTTGGTATGACCCGGTGCACTTGATGTATTGCTTGAGAAATTGAGTTTAATATTATCCGGATTCTAATTCCGAATGATAGTAACATTCTTCTGATTCAAAGGATAGTGAAATGCCAAACCTATTCAGGATTGCAGTTGTAAACCCCACTTCAAGAAGAGACATGAGTTTAATTGAACTCTCACTCTCATGCAAATTCACATCCTAAGCTTATATTAGTTTTGGTTGCTTGAGGACAAGCAACAATTCAAGTTTGGTGTTGTGATGCATGAGCATCTTTCCTATCTTTTCCTAGTGAATTTGCATTTAAATTGTTGATTTTAATCAAGATTTAATTATCTTTTAGTCACTATGGATGCTACTTTGAGTTCTGTGCAATTATGTTTATTTTAGGTAGCATTTGGCTGGATCTGATGGAGTTTCTGCAGAAAAAGAGAAGAAGGCGAATGATGTTGTTAACCCTGACCTCTCTGTACTCAAACCTGAATAACTCGAGCTACAGAGGTCCAATGGACATCTTTCTAAAAACGTTGAAAAGTTAACTTCTAGAGCTTTCCAACGATATATAATAGTCTATACTTATCTTCCATCAACTCTGCCAAGGCTGCGCCTAACTTGAGATTTCTCAAGTTAGGCGCAAGAAATAACAACAACACGCAACATTTGCTCTCCTCCAAGTAAGGCGCATTGCCTCCTCTTCAGTCCAAGTAAGGCGCCTTGTGTGGTGAATAGCATGAAGTTAGGCGCAGCTCTTAACCAAGTTAGGCATTGGATCCAGTGAAGCCAAGTGGTCCCCACGTTACAAGGCGCGGATTATTTAATTAATTCTGATTCAAATTTAAATTTTATTTTAAAATAGGAAAAGATATTATTTAAATTTTAGAAAATAGATTTTAAATTAATTAGGATTAGATATAAAAAGAAGAAACTTTTCTTCTGGGAATTATTCCATCTCATCCCAAAATTTCACAGTTTACCAGAATCCTAGTTTTCACTCTTTTCCATGAGCAACTAAACCTCCACTGTTAAAGTTAGGAGCTCTGTCTATTGTATGGATTGATTATGTTCCTTGTTTTTTTCTATTTTAACTGATGTACTGATTTATATTTCAAGATTTGTTTTCATTTTTTATTTTATGAAATTGGATGGAACGGAAGTATGACCCTCTTTCTAATTGAGTTCTTGTATAATTTGGAAAAGCTCTTTACTTGAACAACAACTTGAAAATACATTCTCCTAAATTTCTAATTATCTGAATTTAACGGGATACGTGACATATAATCCTCTTATATTTGGATAATTAGGATTTTTGTGGCATAATAACTAGAATTAAACTTCACCCTCTAATTGGAATTAATTGACCAAGGAATTGGCGGTTGATGAATTTTAGAGGAGACTAAAAAGGTCTAAGGAATTAGGGTTTAGTCACATATAGTTTTCCATGAATTAATTCTTACATGATTAAATAAAATAAAAGAAAAGCCAATTCGAAAAATAGATAACTCTGAAGCCTTAACTACTTTCTCCATATTTTATTTCCAACTTATTTATTGCCTGTCTTATGATATTCTAAGTTTCCTGTCTAATGCTTTTTGAACTCTCAACACCATTTTCTGTTTGTCTAACTAAGTAAATCACTTAACCATTGTTGCTTAGTCCATCAATCCTCGTGGGATCGACCCTCATTAACTTGAGGTACTACTTGGTACGACCCGGTGCACTTGTCGATTAGTTTGTGGTTGTAAATTTCGCACCAAACACATAATAATCAGGACTCGGCCCCACGTTACCAAAACTCATATTCATTAACCAAACACAAAAATACTAACGCAAGGATTTTCGAAACATACTCACCGAAATAACAAAATGAGGCAGCTGCGATTCCGAACTGACCCAGAAACAGCTCCGGTAACGGCCAGAAGCTCTGGTGGATCAACTATAATAACCACGCAGCATCAAAACCTTCTTGAATTCCAAAAAAACTGAAATCAAACTTAAAACTCTTACCGGCGGTGGAACT
>NC_029778.3:59735650-59737622 GCF_000817695.3 Arachis duranensis
GTCCCAGAAGTCTCAGAACCACTCCCGGCGGTCAGAAACATAGAGACGTAGCTTCCTTCTCCGGCAGCGACACCTGCGACGGTAGGAGCAGCGGTGGCTGGTGCAGGTCTACCCTCTCTATGCTCCCGTGCTTTCTCTCCCTCTTACTCTGTGTGGCTGGACAGCCTTCTTGACGGTACAGCGGCGGCGACTCCACACGCGGCGGTGACAGCGACGGCTTCGCCTCCCTCCATGCGCCTCAATCTCCCATCAGTCTCTTTCTCAATGATTGGATTTTTGACGGTTTAGAATTTCACTAATGAAGTCTCGTTGTAAAGTATAGTTCCTAAACCAAACAATAATCCTTTCATAAAAAAAGTTGTTTGTCACTAGTACAAACCCCTAAAATTTATAAACCGAAGTATTGGACCTCGGGTCGTTCTCCCTAGGAATTGTAATGAAGTGTCTTGTTATTGGTTGTGAGTTATTTTGGGGTTTTGATAAGAGGCATGGAAGATAAATGGCAAGAAAGTAGACTAACAACTATAGAAGGTTCTTGGTAAGGTGTGAGAACTAGAAGTCCTATCCTAGTTATCCTTCTCAATTGTGATGAGAATTATTCATTGCTACCACTTAGTTAACCTCTAACCATGGAGGAAAGTCAAGTGGATGAATCAATTTGATTCCTCAAGTCCTAATCAACTCCTAAAGGAATGACTAGCTTTAGAGGCAGTCAAATCAATTAGCAATCTCTCCAATTATCAATCAACAAGGGAATTAGATAACTCAAGAGTCACCAATTACTCTACCTAGGCCAAGAGGAACAAAACCTACACTAAAATCCAACCAAGCATTTCATCAAACACTTGGAAGGTACAAAAGAAAAGCATAGTAAATTGAGAACAAGAATAGAATCTAACAACAATTATTGCAAAGAATTAACAACAACAATCAAGGAAATCACAATTATCATGAATTACCTCAAATTGCATTATTGAAAGAAAACAAAGAAACAACAATATATCCAAAACAAAATAAAGAATTACAATTATTAAAGCACATAACTAGAAAGAGGAAGAGGGGAAGATTAAGAGTTGATAAAAGAAAAGTGAATCAAAGCATGAATTAAACCTAGATCTAAGAAGAGAGATTAACCTAAACCTAATCCTAATTCTAGAGAGAAGTGAGAGCTTCTCTCTCTAAAACTACTCTAAAACTAAAACTATGACTAATGGTAATGAACTCATTCCTTTCCCCCTTCAATCCTTGATCCTTTTATTCCTTTCTATCAGCAATTGGCGCCAAAATGGGTTCAGAAACCCTTCCAAATCGCCAGGCATGTGTTGCTTTAATGAAGTCATGTGCCGACTGTGACGCGTGCGCGCACAGTACGCGTGCGCGCCCCTGGCCGATTCTGCAATGTGCGCGCGAGCGCCTTGTGCACGTGCGCGTGCTTGGCTGATTTCACTTCTTTGACTTTTCATGCTTCTCTCCACTTGTATGCTTCCTTCCTTGCTCCCCTTGATCTTTGCCTAGCCTATTTCAATCCTGGAATTACTAGCAAACACATCAAGGCATCTTATGGAATCAAAGAGGAATTAGAATTCATCAAAATAAGGCTTAAAAAGCATGTTTTTACACTTAAGCACACATACGGGAGAGATTACAAAACCATGCTAATTCATAGGTTAAATGCGAGAAAAGGTCGTCAAAATACTCTAAATTCAATACAAGATAAACCGTCAAATTGGGGTTTATCAACCTCCCCACACTTAAACCTTAGCATGTCCTCATGCTAAAATAAGAAGGAACTAAGGGGTAAGACATTCATTAAATGCAACTAAACTATATGAACCTATCTAAATGCAACTACCTAAAGTGAATGCAAATGCTTAGTTCAAACAAATCAATTCCCAAGAGAACATGTGTAGGCACAAGAGCTAGGGCAATAGAGATCAAGTCCAAACCACAATTGTATTGAAACTATCAAAAA
>NC_029778.3:59738915-59740738 GCF_000817695.3 Arachis duranensis
TTGTGCGAAGTTGTGTTTATGCCATGGTATTGAACACCAAGTTTTTGGATTCATTACCGGGGATTATTTGAGTTGTGAAAAGTATTGATCACAATTTTGTATACCAAGTTTTTGGCGCCGTTGCCGGGGATTGTTCGAGTATGGACAACTGACGGTTCATCTTGTTGCTTAGATTAGGTATTTTTTTTTCAGAGTTCTTAAGAATGAATTCTAGTGTTTCATGATGATCTGTTGAAGTCTGGCTGGCTGTGAAGCCATGTCTAATTCTATTGGAACGAGGTTTCAACTTATCATCACAAGAGCTTGTTGATTTCTATCAATCTTGCTGTTGGAGCAGTGATCTGCTAAGGCTTGGCTGGCCGTTGGCCATGTCTAGTGTTTTGGACCGAAGCTTTCCTTGAAAGCTTGGCTGGCTGTGAAGCCATGTCTAATTCCTGGACCGGAGTCTTAGACTAAACATTGCATGATTCCTGGAACTCTCATTAAGAATTTTGATACTTTTATTTTCTTTTTCCATTTAATTTTCGAAAAGCACAAAAAAAAAGTTTACAAAATCATAAAAACCAAAAATATTTTTCCTGTTGAGACTCTATTCTCATTTTAAGTTTGGTGTCAATTGTATGCATTCATTCATGTGTCCTAAGTGATTTTCAAAGTTATTCTTGATGATTTACTTGCCCTGATCTTTGAATTCTCTTGACTTAAGTGTTTTATGTGTCTCATGTGCATTCTCATTTTGTTAGTGTCAGTAGTATACAAACTGCTAAGTTTGGTGTCTTGCATGCATTGTTATTTGATTTTAGTGCATTTTGATTATTCCTTATTATTAAAAATCTAAAAATATTTTTAATTTGTGTCTTTTCAAGTCAATAATACAGAGAATTGAAGATTCAGAACATACAACAGAGGAATTACACAGAAAAAGCTGGGCGTTCAAAATGCCCAGTAAAGAAGACAGATTGGCGTTTAAACGCCAGGCAGGGTGCCTGGCTGGGCGTTTAACGCCCAAAAGGGTAGTATTTTGGGCGTTAAACGCCAGAATGTGCACCATTCTGGGCGTTTAACGCCAGGATGGCACAAGAGGGAAGATTTTGTTTCCAAATCAATTTTTTTCAAGTTTTCAAAGTTTTTCAAAATCAAATCTTTTTCAAATCATATCTTTTCAATCAAATCTTTTTCAAAATCAATTTCTTTCTATTTTCAAAGATACTTGCTATCAATTAATGATTTGATTCAACATTTCAAGTATGTTACCTTTTCTGTTGAGAAAGGTTTAATGTTTGAATCATATCTTTTCTTGATAGCCAAGTCATCAATTTTTAAAATCAAATCTTTTTAAAAATGTTTTTCAAATCATATCTTCTCAATCACATCTTTTTAAAACTAATCATATCTTCTTAACCACATCTTTTTCAAAATAGTTTTCAATCAAATCTTTTTGATTTCTAATTTCAAAATCTTTTTCAAAAATCACTTGATCTCTTTTCACTCTTAGTTTTCGAAAATCAATTAGTATTTTTCAAAATATTTTTAAAATCTTTTACTTAATTTTCGAATACTACTTCCCTTCTTCTCACATCCTTCTATTTATGGACTAACACTATTCCTTAAATCACAATTCGAACTCCATCTTTCTTGATAAGTTCGAATTTTCTACCTCTGTCTTCCATTTTTCTTTTCCTCTGACACCTTAAGGAATCTCTATACTGTGACATAGAGGATTCCACATTTTCTTGTTCTCTTCTCTTTCTTATGAGCAGGAGCAAGGACAAAAGAATTCTTGTTGAGGCTGACCCTGAACCTGAAAGGACCTTGAAGCGAAA
>NC_029778.3:59741409-59741918 GCF_000817695.3 Arachis duranensis
GAAGAAGCTTATGATCTTGAGAACCCTTCAATGGAAGAGGTAAATTACATGGGAGAACCCTATGGAAACACCTGTAATCCTTCATGGAGAAATCATCCAAATTTCTCATGGAAGGATCAACAGAGACCTCAACAAGGTTTCAACAATAGTAATGGTAGAAGAAACAGGTTTAGCAATGGCAAGCCTTTTTCATCATCTTCTCAGCAACAGACAGAGAGTTCTAAGCAGAACACTTCTGACTTAGCAACCATGGTCTCTTATCTAATCAAAACCACTCAAAGTTTCATGACTGAAACAAGGTCCTCCATTAGAAACTTGGAGGGACAAGTGGGTCAGCTGAGCAAGAAAATTATTGAACTCCCTCCTAGTACTCTTCCAAGCAATACAGAAGAAAATCCAAAAGGAGAATGCAAGGCCATCAACATGGCCGAATTGGGAGAGGAGGAAAAGGCAGTGAACGCCACTGAGGAAGACCTCAATGGACGTCCACTGGCCTCCAATGAGTTCCC
>NC_029778.3:59743101-59743342 GCF_000817695.3 Arachis duranensis
CCACATTCAAACTCTAAGTTTGGTGTTGGGAGGTTCCAACATTGCTCTGAGCATCTCTGAGGCTCCATGAGAGCCCTCTGTCAAGCTACTGACATTAAAGAAGCGCTTGTTGGGAGGCAACCCAATGTTATATTTTATCTATGTTCTTTTGTTATTTTATGTTTTCTGTAGGTTGATGATCATGAGAAGTCACAAAATCAATTGAAAAAGCAAAAATAGAATGAAAAACAGGAAGAAAAAC
>NC_029778.3:59743541-59743976 GCF_000817695.3 Arachis duranensis
TGGCGTTAAACGCCAGAAATGGGCACCAGCCCGGCGTTTAACGCCAGAATTGGCTCAAAACGCATTTTTGCATGCCATTTGCGCAGGGATGACTTTTCCTTGACACCTCAGGATCTGTGGACCCCACAGGATCCCCACCTACCCCACCACTCTCTCTCTTCTTCACCCATTCACCAATCACCTCAACACCTCTTCCCCAAAAAACCCTTCACCTATCAAATCCCATCTTTCTCTTCACCACTCACATCCATCCTTCATAAAACCCCACCTACCTCACCATTCATTCAAACCACTTTCCCTCCCAAACCCACCCATACATGATCAAAGCCATTCCCTTCTCCTCTATTTCTTCTTCTTCTACTATCTTCTTTCTTCTTTTGCTCGAGGACGAGAAAACCTTTTAAGTTTGGTGTGGTAAAAGCATTGCTTTTTGTT
>NC_029778.3:59744834-59745565 GCF_000817695.3 Arachis duranensis
TTTTCTGTTTTTCGAAAATTATGCTTATGTTTAGCTATGTTTGTGTCTTGTGATCATTAGTGTCTTAGTGTCTATGCCTTAAAGTTATGAATGTCCTATGAATCCATCACCTTTCTTGAATAAAAAAAAATTGTTCTTAATTGAAAAAGAGAAGAATTGCATGAATTTTGAATTTTAGAACAGTTTAATTATTTTGATGTGGTGGCAATATTTTTGTTTTCTGAATGTATGCTTAAACAGTGCATATGTCTTTTGAATTTGTGGTTCATGAATGTTGGCTCTTGAAAGAATGATGAAAAAGGAGACATGTTACTGAGGATCTGAAAAATCATAAAAATGATTCTTGAAGCAAGAAAAAGCAGTGAATACAAAAAAAAAACGAAAAAAAAAGAGAGAGGGAGAAAAGAAAACGAAAAGAAAAAAAAGAGAAGGAAAAAAAGAAAGAAATAAAGCTGTGATCCAAGGCAAAAAGAGTGTGCTTAAGAACCCTGGACACCTCTAGTTGGGGACTCTAGCAAAGCTGAGTCACAATCTGAAAAGGTTCACCCAATTATGTGTCTGTGGCATGTATGTATCCGGTGGTAATACTGGAAGACAGAGTGCTTTGGGCCACAGCCAAGACTCAATAAGTAGCTGTGTTCAAGAACCATCATACCTTACTAAGAGAATCATTAACACTATCTAGACTCTGAGTTCCTAAAGAAGCCAATCATTCTGAATTTCAAAGGATA
>NC_029778.3:59746306-59748725 GCF_000817695.3 Arachis duranensis
GGGCGTTAGTGACAGACGCAAAAGAATCACTGGATTTTATTCCGGCCTGACCGAGAACCGACAGATGATTAGCCATGCTGTGACAGAGCATAGGAACATTTTCACTGAGAGGATGGGTGGTAGCCACTGACAACGGTGAAACCCTTGCATAAGCTTGCCATGGAAAGGAGTAAGAAGGATTGGATGAAGACAGTAGGAAAGCAGAGAGACGGAAGGGACATAGCATCTTCATGCGCTTATCTGAAATTCCCACCAATGAATTACATAAGTATCTCTATCTTTATCTTTATGTTTTATTCGTATATCACCCATATCCATTTGAGTTTGCCTGACTAAGATTTACAAGGTGACCATAGCTTGCTTCATACCAACAATCTCTGTGGGATCGACCCTTACTCGCGTAAGGTTTATTACTTGGACGACCCAATACACTTGCTGGTTAGTTGTGCGAAGTTGTGTTTATGCCATGGTATTGAACACCAAGTTTTTGGATTCATTACCGGGGATTATTTGAGTTGTGAAAAGTATTGATCACAATTTCGCATACCAATGACATTTATTAATATGCAACTAAACTATATGAACCTATCTAAATGCAACTACCTAAAGTGAATGCAAATGCTTAGTTCAAACAAATCAATTCCCAAGAGAACATGTGTAGGCACACGAGCTAGGGCAATAGGGATTAAGTCCAAACCACAATTGTATTGAATTATCAAAATAAATTCATGCTTGCAAAAATATAGATAATATGAGTGAACACATGTGATTGAACTTTTGAACCCTCACCGGATGTGTATCCGCTCTATTCACTCAAGTGTTTAAAGGTCAATTCACTCAATTCCCTTCTAATCATGCTTTCCAAAAATTGATTTTTTTCTAACAATCAACACCTATTCAATGGATGCATACATTCATCATGAGGTCTTTCATTTAGGTTGTAATGGGGTTAGGGTCAAGGTAGGATCATTTATGGTTAAGTGGACTAGAGTTTAGATCTTGGATTAGCATAGACTTTCCCACCTAACTATATAATGACCTATACAAATTCAAACTACTCTAACTACCCATTCTTCACTTTTTCTTACATATTCATGCATCTTACTTCTTGATTCGTAACACTTATGCATTGATTCCCTTTTATTGAACTTCACTTTGGGGAATTTTGTCCCATTTTATTATTTTTCTTCTCTTTTTTTTTCTATATTCCCTTTTTTTTCATTTTATTTTTCACTTCCTTTTTTTTCTTTTCTTTTCTTTTTATACTTTGTACAAGGACATCAATTGCATAAGGTCTTATACATTCAATCAATACATGAATATATTCCCAATTCCTAAATATAGAAGTGTACTACCCTTTTTATCCCATCCAATGTTCCCAAGCCTTACCAACTTTGAATAATAAACACTCTCACTAGCTTAGGCTAATGAAAGATCCAAACAAGGGACTTTCATTGGTTTTTCGCCTTGGCTTGTAATGTACTAAAATGGGAATAAGTTGGTTAAGCGTAGGCTCAAAATTGGCTAACAATGGAGAGTAAAAGGTATGCTATTTGGGTATGTGGGCTAGTGAAATAATGGCCTCAATCATACAAATGCATGAATACAAGAAATAAATGGACATAAAGAATCAAGCAAATCAAGGATCACAATCATAGAGAGAGAACAATTGCACACAAGAATGGAAAATAAGTGGTTATAAAATGTAACCACACTATTAGGCTCAAATCTCACAAGCTTGTGTTCTAAGCTCAATACATGCTTCACAAAGTATGAAATTCAAGCAAGTTTCACCAAAAATTTTCTTCAATCAATCGGGTTGGTGCCCTATAATTAAGTTTCTTGGAAAATCTCAATATTTGACTAAGCATTGTTGTGATTGAAAAATTCAAAGATTTTCCTTAGTTTACCCTTTCCTTTTTCACTTAAAACCAATTTCTTATGCGAAAAGGGTGTAAGTTTTAATAATTCCAAACATGGTTTCTAATCACAACCACAAACTATAAAGAAAGATATGCAAACTAAAAAAAGGAAGATATGCAAAAATGTATAAAGAAAAATCCAACTAAAAGTATGGAATCTATCATCCAAAACATCTAAAAATCCAAAATAAGTAGTAAAGGTATCCAAAACGAACCAAAATAGTAAGAGTATCCAAAATAAACTCAAAATGCATCAAATATATACAAAGGTATGCAAAGTAAGATAACTAGGAAAATGGCCAAAATGTTCACCGGTCCTTTAATGATGCTACCGGTGGCCTCCCCACACTTAAGATCGAGCATCGTCCTTGATGCTAAACCTGAGGATCAGGGGAAGGTACAACCGTAGGTGCTGACTCTGTATGAGGCTGCGGAATCTCTGTGTCTGGTGCAGCTGGAGGTGCATCCTGCTGAGTCGGCTCATCAACATCCTCCTC
>NC_029778.3:59748751-59759732 GCF_000817695.3 Arachis duranensis
GCTGAAGAGTCTGGAAGTGGAGGTAACTCAGCGCCCAGGGAGATGAGTGCCTGATCCATCCGATCCAGTCGGCGCCTGATGCGGCGCTTTTCGCGCTCCAAAAACCGAAACAGACACTGAACCAGTAGGTAAGTCGGCTCAGGTGCTGAAAAAGGGGTTGTCGAAGAAGATGGAGCTGCTGTAGAAGAAGATGGGGCTGCTGAAGGTCCAGCTGTCCCTACCACTGCTCTAGCCCTAGATCGGCGTCTAGCCGGGGACTTCTCGTGCACCCAACCACCCCAAGGAATAGTAACCTCCTTGTCATCGTCATCTGGGGGTGGTGGTGTCACATCATCATCCAACCAGGGGACCTCAGCCAAGGCCGCCATACTGGTGACCAAGGTGGGAAACGGAAGTAGGCCACGAATATGTGCTCGCCACATACACTACCGAATCAATCGAGGAAAATAAACCTCATTGCCCTCCATAACACAGCCAATCAAAAGTAGCATCTCCATAGGGATCTCAGAAAAGTGAGTGGTGGGCAAGACGTAGTGAGTAAATATCATCTGCCAAGTCTTGACCTCTCTAGTCAGATGAGCAAAGAGCATCCCTTTAGGTTTAGTGTTGTTCGCATCCATGACCCAAATGGCATCAGGTAAACCAATCACGCGCCTAAGCGCCTCATAGTCAAAGGTCATGCTGTGAATAGCAATCTCAGCCTGCTGATGAGCGCAGGTGCCATCAGTGATATGTCGGTACTGCAATGCCTCCTCTATGGCTAATTCAGTGATCATAACCTCTCTACCCCTCAACTGAACTGAATCTAAAGTAGGACGGAAGAAGTTGCAATAGAATTCCTTAACCCAAGAAATGTTGATATCTCCCAAATCTCTATCAACAAAGTCCATACCCAATTCTAGGATGCGACTAGTAATGGCTCGTCTCACATCATTAGGTAGGAGTAATTTCTTCTTAGTATTCAGCTTCGTCGTCCGATACTTGGAAAGGCGAAGCTCACAGTAAAGATTGGAAAACTTGGTTGGATCGGTAGAAGGTAGCAACTGATTTTCCTTTTCCTCGTCATTCAATGGATTCTTAGCATAATTCTTGTAAATGGAGGGGATAGAGGGTGTAGAATGTTTTATTTTCTTGGAGGTAGTGGCTATGGCTTTTCCTTTATCCGACATCCTGAAAATTATGATAGAATATAAGGAATAAAACAATGAGCATGTAGCAAGGAAAGCATGTTTAGGATATCAATTGGCTAATAAACAATCATGATGTGAACTGAACTTGAAAAGAATTGGTAAACAAATGAGCATAAGTGAACAAGTAAACCAAGAATGCAATGTTCACTAAAGTCAACAACTCTTATTAATTAAGCAATAATATCATCATACTCTTGAAAGAATGGTTAAAGAAGGTTAAATGTGAGTAGAGGTTAAATGGTTAAAGAAATTAGTAAGTTAGAAAGGTGGATTAGTGGTATGATGATATTTAGGCTCAAATAAAAGAGAAGTTGTGGTTCATGTGCACAATGATTGGTGCAAATCCCGGAAGTCAAAAGGAAACGAAAATTAGCCCAAATTACAATAGAGATTAAGATGAAAACAAATTTCTTGAAAATTGGGCAGCATTCCGGCTTAAAATTGGACGTTCCCAGATAGCAAAGTAGCACAAACAGCAAGAAGACAACATCAATTAAGCACAGCAGCAGTGGTACAAAATTCAGGCAGCACAAATTGCATAAAAAGCAGTCTAAAATCAGCATACAACACACAAGTAGACAAACAGCAAATCATGCACACACGGAGCACTTATCAGGCCTAGAATCCTCTATCCAGTCCTAGCTACCTAACCGCAATTATTTCTAACTAACCTAACATGCAAAATTTCAACTCTAACTAACTAACAGAAAACTAACAGTAGCTAACAAAAACGAAAAAGTAATAGAGAACAGAGTTGGAGCAGGAACCTGGGAGCAGAGTAAAAAGAAATGGAAATGGGAAGTAGGGAAGTAGAATTGGGACGGGGATAGCAGAGACTGAGGGCTGTGCTGGCAAGGTAGAACGTGCCGCCGTGGACAGTGGTCACCGCGGAGCAGCAGCGGAGGGAGAGAGTGAGAGGGAAGTGTTGATTGATGGAGAAAGAGAGAGGGGGGACCGGCCTCGCGGTGTTTGTCGCCGGCGGTGGAGCAGCAGAGGTGCGCCGGTGGTGGAGGAGAGCAGAGGGGAGAGTGAGTGGGTGGGAGAGGCAGAGCGGTTGAGACAGCGAGGGAGAGAAAGGCAGAGGGGTTGGGTGGCGACGGCGGCGCAGTCGCCGGCGGTGACGGCGGAGTGACGGGGTATGGGAAGGAGAGGGAGATGGCGAAAGGGAGAAGAAGAAGGGTGCGCGACTGCGCAGTGCTCTTCGCACATTAGGGTTATCCCCTTTTTTTGATTTGGCGCGGGCGCGAACAGGGTGCGTCCGTGCACATTGGCGAAATTAGAGACCTACGCGTGCGCATACAACGTGCTCAAGCGTGGATGGGGAAACTATATAGGTGCGCGTGCGCGTACAATGCGCGCACACGTACATTGAGTTGCGCTAGAGGCTTAGAGTGGGCGCAGTGCGCGCCCAACTCTCTGGACAAAGGCCTGGAATGGTGGCATCAGCTAGGGGACGCGCATGCGGCAAGTGCGCATTCGCGTACGTTGGTAGTGCAACATAAAGCGCGCAAGCGCGATGTGTGCGCTCGCGTCCTTTCCTATTTTTGTAGATGGGCGCGCACGCAGCAAATGCGCGTTTGCGCGAGATGAGTTGGGCTGGGGTCTTAAAGTTGGCCCAGATCCAGCGCAACTCTCTGGATATTGGCTCAGAAGTTGCAGCAGCAGATCGACGCGGACGCGGCAGGTGTGCGTCCGCGTGTACTTCCTTGTTCTCGTGATCTGCGCGCACGCACGTAGTGCGCGTCAGCGTGGGTTGTGTTGGGCTCAGGGCATAGTGTTTGCCCAAGAGAGGCCCAACTCTTTGGAATTTGGGTGATGATGCAGCTACGCAAGGACGCGTGCGCGAACATCGTGCGCGCGCGTCTAACCCCTTTTTTTTATATTTGCCCTTTAAGTAGAAAAATTGTGCTCAGATGCTCCCTATACTGCTCACAACTCTTTATTCAATCAACCATCATACAATTCACAAAAAATGCAATTTGATATTATTTATCTACTACTAAACTCAACATACATGTGACTATGCTAACAATTAAGTTGTACAAACAAATCTATATGAAACATCTACCTACAATGGCAACTCAAATCACTTATTAAGCAAAATTAAAAGAGAATGGAAAGAGTTTACCATGGTGGGGTGTCTCCCACCTAGCACTTTTATTTTAAGTCCTTAAGTTGGACATGTTGAGAGACTCATTGTCATGGTGGCTTATGTTTGTACTCATCCTTGAATCTCCAAGGATCTTTACTTCTCAATTGGTTGACAGAATTTCCAACCATCTTCACCAATCTAGGGTAGAGTTCAACCCAAGATATGAGTCCCCATAGTTGGTCTTCACTTAGCGAACCGGGATCCCATATCTTATCTTCACACCCATCCATGAGTTGAGTTTCATGATTTTCCCATACGGGTGGTTGACATAAGGGCGGTCGACACATAGAATCCTCTTTAGTCCACCCATTCTTCCTTCTAGAGCCATACAAAGTGGTTCTTGTCCCATCATAATACCTATACCTTAAAGCTTTGACCTTAGTGAGCTTTATACCAAATTTCCAACCACTACACAATTCTCTTTTTCCTTTAAGTCTACAAAGAGCTCTAAGTTGTCTAACCATTTCAATCAAACCATATTCAAGTGAGAAAGTAAAGCTTAGGGGTAAGAATTTTACCCACTTGAATGTTGTGTTGGATGGTGACTTGGGAAGGGAGACCTCCCCACACTTAGACAATGCAAGGTCTACTTCCTTGTGCTCTTCTTTGTGTATTTCCACCTCTTTGTGAGCTTCCTCAATTTCAACCTTTTCCCTTTTATCACTTGGCTTGGTGTTGTCTTCAAGAACCTTGATTTCTTGCCCAATGGGAGGTGATTCAATTTTGGATAGGAATTCATTGATGAATAAATCCATCTATTGATCAACCTCTTCATATTCTTCAATTTCGATATACACCATGCCAACTTTTCCCTCTTGGTAGCTCTCTTTCTCATTTCTCACCAAGTGTATGGGAGGTTGTGCACACTCTTCTATAATTTCAACTCCATGTCCAATGGGAGAGGGTTCCGTTGTAGAGAGAAATTCATCCATGATAGAATCCATCTCTTGATAAGCCTCTTCCAAGTCTCCAACGATGATATGCCTTGGAGGTTGCGCACCCTCCTCAACATCATATCAAGCTTTTTGGAAGAGTGCTCCATGATGCTACATTCCCATGGACTTTCAACATCTCCTAAATCTTCGACCACTTCTTCCTTTTCTTCAATAATCATGGCTTCCTCTAGTTGCTCCAATACAAAATGGCATCTCTCATCCCCCACCGGAGTTTCCAATCTCTCCTTCATGCTTTGCTCTTCTTTGGGTTTTCCACATGTGGCTACGGGAGAAACTTGAGTATTCAAACATTGGTGGGCTAGAGCATGCACCACCTTGGTCAAATTGGTCACAAACTCAAATGTATTCCGCTTCATGGCTTTTTGCCCTTGAAGTAACAAAGTGAGAGAATCGTCCATTGGGGCTTGGGGTGAGTAGGAAGGTTCATTATTTTAGAGAGAGGATTCATGGTAGGAAGGTGGTTCTTCTTGATAAAATTGTGGAGATGGTGTGTATTGAGGTGGTTCTTGGGAGTAATCTTGATAGGGTTGTGGTGGTTCTAAGGGTTCTTGCTCATAATGGTCATAAGAGTATGGTATGGGAGTTTGGTCATATGATGGATATGGATCATAAGGCGGTGTTTGGTAATGAAAGGCTTGTGAGAATGGTTGAGGTTCATGTTGAGGATGAGATTCATAGGCATATGATAATTGTGGAGATGGTGTGTATTGAGGTGGTTCTTGGGAGTAATCTTGATAGGGTTGTGGTGGTTCTAAGGGTTCTTGCTCATAATGGTCATAAGAGTATGGTATGGGAGTTTGGTCATATGATGGATATGGATCATAGGAAGGTGGTTGGCAAAAAGGGGCATGTGAGTATGGTTAAAGGCTATGTGAGGAGGTGGTCTATAAGCACATGGTCGGTGACACGTACAACAAGAACTACCACGTCTCTTAGATTAGTATGCATTAGGAATGGAATTATACCCGTATGAGATCGGAGGAGGTTGTTGCTAAAAAGGTTGTCCATAAGCTTGTGGCTCCTCTCATCCATGATTATTCCATCCTTGATGCATATTGTCATTGAAGTTCACATTTCCTACAACACAATTAGAACCAAACTCAAAGCCAAAGTGAGAATTCATAGTGAGAGAACAAAATAAAACTAACAAGAATTAAGAAACAAACAAAAGATAAACCTATTCACAATATTCACATATGTACAATAACCAATAACATAACACCATTGCAAATCCCCGACAACGGCGCCATTTTGATGATTTGGATTTTTGATGGTTTAGAATTTCACTAATGAAATCTCGTTGTAAAGTATAGTTCCTAAACCAAACAATAATCCTTTCATACAAAAAGTTGTTTGTCACTAAAACAAACCCCTAAATTTATAAACCGAAGTATTCAAACCTCATGTCGTTCTCCCTAGGAATTGTAATGAAGTGTTTTGTTATTGGTTGTGAGTTATTTTGGGGTTTTGATAAGAGGCATGGAAGATAAATGGCAAGAAAGTAGACTAACAACTATAGAAGGCTCTTGGTAAGGTGTGAGAACTAGAAGTCCTATCCTAGTTATCCTTCTCAATTATGATGAGAATTATTCATTGCTACCACTTAGTTAACCTCTAACCATGGAGGAAAGTCAAGTGGATGAATCAATTTGATTCTTCAAGTCCTAATCAACTCCTAAAGGAATGACTAGCTTTAGAGGCAATCAAATCAATTAGAAATCTCTCCAATTATCAATCAACAAGGGAATTAGATAACTCAAGAGTCACCAATTACTCTACCTAGGCCAAGAGGAACAAAACCTACACTAAAATCCAACCAAGCATTTCATCAAATACTTGGAAGGCACAAAAGAAAAGCATAGTAAATTGAGAACAAGAATAGAATCTAACAACAATTATTGCAAAGAATTAACAACAACAATCAAGGAAATCACAATTATCATGAATTACTTCAAATTGCATTATTGAAAGAAAACAAAGAAACAACAATCTATCCAAAACAAAATGAAGAATTACAATTATTAAAGCACATAACTAGAAAGAGGAAGAGGGGAAGATTAAGAGTTGATAAAAGAAAAGTGAATCAAAGCATGAATTAAACCTAGATCTAAGAAGAGAGATTAACCTAAACCTAATCCTAATTCTAGAGAGAAGTGAGAGCTTCTCTCTCTAAAACTACTCTAAAACTAAAACTATGACTAATGGTAATGAACTCATTCCTTTCCCCTTCAATCTTTGATCCTTTTATTCCTTTCTATCAGCAATTGGCGCCAAAATGGGTTCAGAAACCCTTCCAAATCGCCAGGCACGTGTTGCTTTAATGAAGTCATGTGCCAACTGCGACGCGTGCGCGCACGGTACGCGTGCGCGCCCCTAGCCAATTCTGCAATGTGCGCGCGAGCACCTTGTGCGCGCGAGCACCTTGTGCGCGTGCGCGTGCTTGGCTGATTTTACTTCTTTGACTTTTCATGCTTCTCTCCACTTGTATGCTTCCTTCCTTGTTCCCCTTGATCTATGCCTAGCCTATTTCAATCCTGGAATTACTAGCAAACACACCAAGGCATCTTATGGAATCAAAAAGGAATTAGAATTCATCAAAATAAGGCTTAAAATGCATGTTTTTACACTTAAGCAAAAATACGGGAGAGATTACAAAACCATACTAATTCATAGGTTAAATGCGAGAAAAGGTCGTCAAAATACTCTAAATTCAATACAAGATAAACCGTCAAATTGGGGTTTATCAGGCGGCTCCTCCAGTATCGGGTCTTCTCCCTCCTCCTCTCGGTTACAGAGGCGCGACATGGCTCTGTGGACGGGACGACCATGGCGGCGCCGATTGGGTAGCAGCAGCAACGCGGCCTCCTTCCTGTAATCATATTCTGCTTCGTTTTTCCTTCTTCATTGCAGCGTTGCTGCTGCTTCTGGGTGTGTTGTGTGCTGCTGCTGAGAGTAAAGAAGAGGAGTTGGGGGTGTGGCGGCTGAGGGTTAGAGATTAGGGTTTCATTATTTTGAAAATTAGGGTTAAAGGTAATTCGCTAATTTCAAATAAAACTGGGAATAATATAGTAATTGAAACCCAAATTAAATCCAACACTAATTATATATATAGAAAAATACTATTTGCTCATCAATTTTACAAATTATTTTCAATAAAATGTTCAAATTCAAAAATTAGAAATAATATACTTAATCTCTTCATTTTCCAAAACAGCAGTATTAATATATTAAAATATTAATTATTTAGTCCAAATCATATAAAATCCTTATTATTTCACAACTATCAACTTTGTAATTTAAATATAGAAAATAATCCAATAATCGTAAAAATTGGATAATAAATCTTAATTTATTTCAAATTCAACTAATCAAAACTTGCTTTAATTATCTTTAATAAAATAATTTTTGAAATTAAATTTATAAACAACTATATGATTTGAGACTTGATCGTAATAAGACTTTTCAAAAATTATGGATCTTACACTTTTTTCTTTAGTTTTCAAATATGTTATTTATTTTATTTATTTAGAATAATAACTAAATTTATTATAATTGTAGTATAGTTATCTTTAAACTATATATTAGTATTATTGGTATATTTTTAAGACTATTGACATATTATTAGTATATATAATAAATCCTATTTATCATTTAGAAAATTTATGATTTTGACATAGTTTTTATTTTTTTTTCACACCTATAGTTTTTATTTTTTTTTTCACACCTAATAATTACTATCTACGATCTTATCAATAATATCACCTATAATAAATTATATGAAAAGAAAGTATGAAAAATAAAGACAAAAATTATAAGGCTATAGAAAGTCTCATCCAAATTTGACAAGAACAAGACGACTTACTTAAAAATAGTTCTAATAGATGATAAAATTAGTTGATTCTTTTACTAATTTTTTTAAGTAATGGTAAGTTCAATATATAAATAGAGTTTAATTTTGATGTATTGAAAGTATAAAGTGTTTTACATAGTTATGCATTCACATCCGTTCTTTTGGATAACCATTGTAATACCATAACTATCAAAATGTCATGCTCCCGCCTGCGCCACTCTGATAGCTCGGGTATTACGACGACTTTTAAAAATATTTAATACTAAAATATAAGCCTGTTTAAAACTCCACCGAATATTTAAAACTTCTATCCATACGTTACAGTACTGATTACAATTCTTACAAATAATACATAAATATATACACATCATAGCAATATACAAACTTCACATATCAAAACTCCTATCCCTCTTGTAAAAATTGCTAGAAATAAAGACGAGGAAAAAGTAAAAACTAAGATAATATAAAATAACATCGAATAAATAGAAAATGAATATAACTCTTCTAAAGCTCCGTCGCCCATATCCTGAGAAGGAAAAAATTTGTAGGGGAGTGAGAACATCGTCCTTGAAAGGGTTCTCACTATAGGATTACAAAATTGCTATAATAAGATATGAGAATAAAACTGGTTTTAAAGTATAGTGATTAATAACCGCCTTATGCTTCTTTTCAAAACCAAAGATTTAATATTCAAAATCCGAAATCCTTTCTAGAAGGGAAAGCTGTTAATTTCTCAAAAATCTAAAAGCCTTATTAAAAATTTTTCCTAGACAGCGTGAATGACCAAACTGTTCCAAGCATAGGTTCATTAAGTCTATGCTGAACCAATTTAGTTTTTCATACTTTTCTAAACCAGAAGCACAAACTAAACACAGCTTTCAGTCCATCTCATAATCAACCACGGCCCTAGGCCCAAGCAACTCAATCAACAACCAATTCATCACAATCCAACCAATTTTCAGTCACAAACACAAGTACGAAGGTTCAAACACAATCAAACAGTTATATCAAGTAGGGCAATTAACAATTAAACATAACTATTCAAATAGGCAAACCAATTACAATATGCACACCCTAACAATGTCATATAAACGCATATGATGCATGCCTGTCCTACTGGCCATGAGCTCACGCGTCGGTTATGTTGCCAGACCCGACTCGGATAAGCGGGATTAAACCACCATCCTTATTCGTAGGTTCCACAAGCAAGCGGGACTAAACCACCATCCTTGCCCGAAACATGCAAGCGGGATTTAAACCACCGTCCTTGCCAAATAATTTATCAATATATGAGCAGGACAAAACCACCATCCTCACTGCAGGTGGGACAAAACCACCATCCCTGCATAATGGTTTACGCACTGAGCAAGCAGGACTATACCACCATCCTTGCCAGGCCTCATCATATTCTCAGTAACACCCACAGACAATCAAACTTAAAATCTTATTTCAAAAATCATTATTGGCCCACTTTCAAATCACAAATATATTCAGTTCACATTTTGCCAAGAATCACTTTTCTTAAGTAAATTTTCTTTTCAAAACTTTCAAACAACTTCATAACCAAGCCAAATTCCAAATCTCTTCTGAAAGAATCAAAATCCCTCATTTTCAAATCATTCACTCCATCACTTCAAAATCAAGAGATATCAATCAACAACCTTGGCAAAGACTAAAGACTCTAGGGAAGAATAACCTGGCTCATTTCTTAAATTCCTTAGAAATCCTCGGAATCATAGTTACTTAAGTTGAAATCAATTAAAATGAAGATTTAAAATCAAAACCAAAGCATGTAAACCAAAAGTTTCAAACCAGTTTCAAAACCAAAATTATTTAAGCCCAAAGACCAATTTATTTTCATTCTTATATCGGAAAATTTCCCAAAGGCTCGGATTTGTTTAGTTAAAATTTAAAGAATACTTCAAAAACAATACAAAATTAAGTAATCAAAGTTCAATTTCCTTCAAAATCCGCTAAAACTCCTCCAAAGGTACTTCTTTGACCAAACTTCAAAACATAGGTCCCCCTCATGTTTAAATCAAACTTAAAACATAAACTTTCCTTAAAAGATTGAACTTGGATCACCTTTTTCTTAATAAATCAAGAACCAAGGGAGAATCCAATCCTTTTCTAAATAATATTTTAAAAACAAAATCTTGAATTTCATAAAAATTTGGCAGCATCTCCCCTAAAACTTGGACTTTGCCACCCGTTTCGAGTCCCAACCAAACCATTATGTAGCCCCCTCCACGGGTTCAAAACCAAACCAGTTTAAAATCAGACTAATTTCGAAAATTCATATCCTTTTCATAATTCAAGAAATCAGATCCAAACTCAATTCATTTTCAATGAACCAAACTCGTTTCCAAAATTGTAATGAAATATTTCAGCAACTGACCATATAACCAAATCAAACTACAATCCAATCCAAACCACAAATAACATTCATCCCAAACCAGCCCAGCAATACATAAGGCTTATACAACCACTAAAAGTACATTTATCACATTTATATCCATTTATAACAACTCCAAATCGTAAAATTAAGTTCTTTGAAAAAGCCCCTACCTCGATTAGTCGCAAGTTGCATAATTAAACCCATTAAATCCTTATTCTTATGTTAATCGGCAGCAACCGCAAAAATTCTATCAACCACATATCTGACATAATTTAGAATTAACACGGAATGGATATTGAGTGATATTAGAACATAATTGATAATAGAGTATTGCGATAAACAAGAACGGAACCGAATAATCTTACCACGATAAACAGAATAGAACGATACAATAGCAATTTCCAAATTGACCGGACAGCAGCTCCGATAGCGGCC